>NW_020885016.1:322820-378130 GCF_003945725.1 Corapipo altera | reverse complement strand
TGGCCAGGAAGATGGAGCAGCTCATCCTGCCGGGAGCATGGCTCACCTGCCTCGGCACCCCAGCCTGCACACGCCAGAACTCGTGCTGTGATTTAATGCTCTGCCCCACACCTAACAGGCTCCATTAAATTGGAATATTTGTTTCCTTTGCTGGCTCCTACCACCCAACCAGGGCATGGAAACAACAGCACACGACTGCAGAATTCAAGGGAAGCCAGTGTGAATTGTGAGCACGCAGCTCAGAATTTATCTTTTGTGAATATTTGTGTGTTAAAGTTACAGATACGCTTTTTCGCCCTATTTGCAGTAGCACTGCTCAAATATTTGTGGAGACTGAACACAGCCTAATTGAAATTCAGCTGAATTCAAATTAATATTCATGATTTTTTTTTTTTTTTAATGCCTTCCACTCTTCACTCAGCTCTAAAGGGAAGTAGCTTCCTGCTGTGGAGGGGACAGCTGTGAGCTGGGAAGGCTCCTGCGAGGGTGAAAAGTTTGGCAATCCACTTGGAATTTCTTGAAGCAGCCACACGCTGGATGTCACATGTATTGACAGGCAGGTCTCGAGCTCGGTCGGTGCCTGTGCCTGTGGGTGCTGATTGCTGGGGGTTTGCAGCACCTCGCTCTGCAGCACTGTCACACCACCTGCTCCTTGTCCTTGGCACCCAGCTCCCGTCACACTCCTGCTGCCCTCGCTGCTGCCAATCTCTCCACCTCACAGCTTCCATCAGCCGCTCTCCCACCAACTCACCACCAGCACAGAGCACCTGGGACTTCTCCAGGAGGGATTTGTGGCTCTCTGGAAGTGGAGAGGGATTTGGGGATGTTTGGAGCTCACCGAGGCCTCAAACCCATCAATTGCTTTCACGCTCGCAGCTCGTGTGATTTCTATCAAAGGTGATGAAACCTCACATCTCTCTAAAACATCATTTCCAGTCCTTACCCACTTTTCCCTGTCTAGTCAGCCTGCTGCTCTCTGTCTGCCGCTGAGGAAATCTTGCACAGGGAGATTAGAGATGCCTGGCACAGTAAAGCCTTCCTCCAGTCACCCAGGAAACATAAGACATTTTTCTTCTTCTCTGGAAAAATGTGGAAATTAAATTGGAAGCGCTACATGGAAGCAGCTCTGCCCAGATAAACTCAAGGCTGTCAGGATGCAGATGTTCCTGTGCACTGTTGCTGCTCTCAGGCTTTGCAGAGCATCCCAGGTAGTCTGAAAGTGCTTTTCATCGGGTATTTATGGTCCCCAGTAAAGCACTAAGACAGAAACATTATAAACAGCATATTTAACAAGAAAAATACAGGAACAGTGAAAGTACCTCGGGACACTGCAATGCTCTGGATGATCTTAGGAAGGAATTCTTGGCCGTGAGGGTGGGGAGGCCCTGACACAGGTTCCCCAGAGAAGCTGTGGCTGCCCCTGGATCCCTGGAAGTGTCCAAGGCCAGGTTGGATGGGGCTTGGAGCAACCTGGGCTAGTGGAAGGTGCCCCTGCCCATGGCAGGGGGTGGGACTGGATGGTCTTTCAGGTCCCTTCCCACCCACACCATTCCATGATTATATGATCTTGGAATCATCTCAGATGAGTTTTTCCAAAGATGGGCTTTCCTACCACTGACCCTGCATAGAGCCATAAATACAGTTTGTTTTCCACTTGATTTTTAACTTTGGATGTGCCTCGTAGCTGCAGCTCCTGAAGTAAAGGAAGGCAGGTGCAGCAGGAAGCCAGTTCTGCTCCTCAGGAACGGGATCAGCAGCGGACCCAAGGTCCTTCAGCACAGGCACTTTATGACTCCCAAGTGCTGAATCCCTTCCCTGCCCTGGCAGAACAGCTCGGCCAAATTTATCACACCTCTAAATACCAGCGTAGCTGAACACGGATTTTAAAAAGTCACCGAAGTGCTCCAGCCCCTCTCCTGCCTCTCTGGCATTATCATCCCCACAAATCACTGCCAGGGTGTCCCAAGCACCATGTTTGCATTTCCATACCTGAGTGTGCTCCTGGACATCACTGTGCTGCCCTCGGGCTGGAAAACTCCACATGAAAGGGCACAGCAGTGCAGGGGACAGCCAGGGGGAAGGGATGCCCAGGGTTCATCAAATATCCTTTTTTCCAGTGCTGTGATTTTATAACAAGGTTTCGTGTCTGAGCGCAGAGTTTCCACCCTGGTTGTGTCTCATGAAAGTCGTTGTCTAAACCAGGGCAGGACACCTCTGGGCATCAGCTGAGGGGTCCCTCTAAGCCAGAAAACTCTCTCTGGCAACAAAGGCTTCAGGGAAACGTGCAGGACCTCTAAAAATAAGTTGTCTTATCAGCATATAAACTCTCTTCTAACTCCTCAAATGCCTGTACCCCAGATTCAGGGTCAGGACAGTGGCAGCAGTGCTGTGGGGAACTGTCACAAGCTGGTCTGGGGTAAAGCAATCATCTGGAATCTGGAATATTGAGATGGATATCTGGATATTTCTGTAGCCAGAGACCTTTGGAGGAAGCCTCCTATGGCTGTGAGGTAATCCAGGCTCTTTGGGAACTCTGGGTGTCTCCTGGCCAGACCCCTTCCCACTTTTCTTAGTGACCCACCTCAGGGTGGAAGGAAACGTTGATCTCACAACCTTGAAAGTTGTGAAATGGCACAGTAAGTTGGCTTTTAGGCAGGAAACTTGAGGGGAATTGAATCCTACCCTGTTCCGTGCCATAATACATGTGCACAGAGGGTTGAGCACACAGCCCCAAATCTGAATGATTTTTCTGCCTCAGTACATTTTCTATCTTTCCACTTTAGCTGCTCTGCCTTCTCCTCTGGGGAGATTCCTACAGCAGTGCCAGGCAGAAGGTGCAGCACCGAGACATCTCTTCAGCTGCTGCCACCTGATCTCTGTCATCCCAAAGTCCTACAAATGGTTTTTACAAGGGCACAGAGTGCCAGGACAACCGGGAACGGCTTTAAAAGGAAGGAGGGTAGATTTAGATGAAATATTAGGAAGAATTTCTTCCCTATGAGGGTGAGGCCCTGGCACAGATTGCCCAGAGAAGCTGTGGCTGCCTCATCCCTGGAAGTGTCCAAAGCCAGGTTGGACAGGGCTTGGAGAAACCTGGGATAGTGGAAGGTGTCCCTGCCCATGGCAGGGGGTGGCACTGGATGGTCTTTAAGTTCCCTTCCAACCCAAACCGTTCTGTGGCCCTATGATTCTGTGAAATAGGGTAAAAGGAGTTAGCAAGGAGCAATCCAAGGTGAGATGGGTCCCCTGTGCCCATGGCACCCTCAGCATCCCGAGGATGGATGGCAGCCAGCGGGAGCTTTACCCTCCTGCCTGCACTGTCCACGTCTCCCGTGGCTCTTGTACCCTCCCAAGGCTCCCCAGGCAGCAGTTGCTGGATGTCTCAGTGTCTCTTTACACAGGCACAGCAATTTCTGCTGCTCTCCAGCCCCCTGATCCCACACTTGCTTTTCCAGGGGGGTGAATACTGTTGCAGCTCACCCCGCAGCTCAGCCACTGTATTATTAGGTTCCTTCAAAGCCCCTGAATGTCCCATCTAGACCCAGTGACTTAATATTTTTTAAATTACCTATTTGCACCAGCGCCTCTTCATTTGATACCTTAATCCTTAATAGCAACTCACCTTTATTACCAGAAAAGAGCAAGTCAAGAGCAGATTTTTCCCAACATCCCCTGAGGTGAGAACTTATGAAATGAAATCATTTCACTTCTCAGCTGTGTCCTCATCTTCCTTAATTGTTCCCTTTAACTCCTGGGGAGCCAGCAGACCTGTCTCATTCCTTTGCAGGCTTTCCTGTTCCTGCCAGACTTGAATTATCTATTGTTTGTTTTTGTTCCTTCCAAGTCTTGCTATTCCTTGCCGGCTTCCTGTTTCCCCTCTTTCATGGTGTATTTTCTGTGCTCTGTTTGTCGACCCCAGGAAGGTTGGATTTCCATTTTTGAAGGCCCATTGTGTGGCCCAAACACCTTCCTGATCTCTGCTATTTACCTGCCTTCCTCCCTCCGACCCGCGGGGGCAGGGCGGGCCCCTTCGGTGCTGTCAGGTCCTGCTGCAGCAACTGCTGAAACCTCGTTGATGGCAATTAAAATTGAGCTCGTGGTTAAGTACCTTGAAGAAGGTCACTCCTTAAAGAGCATCCACACCAAATTTTAGCGTTTTAATCCCTTCCCTCCTGACTCCTGCTGCCGGGGGGCCGGGCGGCCGCGCTCCGTCAGAATCTCTCGGTCGAAAGGCTGGCGTCACTGGGATAGGATTTGATCCTCTTCTTTCCCAAGGATAATGAATGTAATTACATTCTTAACAAGTGAATTAAATTACAGCCCAATTTCTCCCACAATGAGAGTCCTCCCTGCGATGTGCTGGAAGTGGAGCCGAGCTGGGCGCGCGCGGCTTCGGAATGAGGGAATCTCCTAAATTCCATTCCATGCATTATTGGGACTTTAAAAATTATGTCTTATTCATCTATTGATGACAGTGGCCTCTTGGGTGTAAATTGAAGCAATTACGAAGGATCATGCAAATTAATCAATTATTTTCAGATTATTACACTCAAGCAGTAGTCTTGCTCTTCAATTTAGTTAAACTTTGCCTCTGAGTCAATTTTCAAACCTCCAAATTAAGCTATTTATTAGCTAAGAAGATCTGGGAAAAGGAAAAAAAAAAGTTACACTCATGGATTGGGTAGCAGAAAGGGTCATTTAAAAAGGGTTTAGCAGAGAAACTGTGACATTTGAGGACGTTCCGAAGTGCCAATCCTGACCCCGCTGGGAGTGGGATGTTTGGGATCATGTGGCATAATCCCAGTCCGTGCACAGATCTCGGTGCAACCACAATATTGAGGCTGAAGTGTTTTAACAGTGTTGAGGCTGCTGGGAGGTGAGGGATGGAGGGGACCATGGTGGGACATGTCCCTTCTGCTCCTGCTTGTTTTGAGTGGATGCTTCAGGAACCAACCCTGTTATCAGCTCTGGGGTGTCCTTTGCTGGAAGCCTGTGGAGAAGAGAGCCCTGGGCAGGGGATGGGACCCCCTCAAAGCACCACAGATGCTCCTGCCCCAGCTCCTCACTTCCCTTCTATGGCTTTAATTGTCCATCCCTAATGGATTAGCACGGCTCTCCCAGAGTAGCCCAATTAATGCAAATACCGATGACAGAGAAAAGGGAATAAAATGGGAATTAGGAGGCGAACTGAGGGGCTCCTCCCTGTGATCTCAGCTCCATGGATGCTGTGCAGGCAGAGCAGGAAGGGCTGCATCCCACCAGTGCCAGCTGGGGAAGCTGCCTGGGAGGCTCTGCCCGTGGCAGGGCAAAGCCCACTGCCATCCTCTGCCCACCATCCAGGCACAGGGGTTGCAGGGTGGCTGAAAGCTTTTGAGTTTTAATTTAAGTGATTCTAAACCAGCTTTGGCTTTATAGCTAATAAGACATTAGTATGCTAATTAAATTATCCAGGGAGTGGTATAAAGAGGCCTTCCTGAAGTTTAATGGCTGTGTAAAAGGTAACTCTACTTGCGATGTAATTAATTCATGGAACAATAAATGTAAAATTAGATTCTTATTAATATCGGAGAGGCTTTTCCTGCATCAGGAATGAGGTGGGGGGACTGGTCATTTTTGCTTTTGATGTGGGAGAGAGGAAATGGCAAGTCCTGACTGCAAAATATCCCTGCATCCACATCTTCTCCATCCTGACCACCAAGAGCCAGGCAAAGGTTTGCTCCGTGTGGAATGCTCCCACACCCCACAGGTTTGCTCCTTGTGTTACACAGCACCAAAGGAAGCACACACACCATGAGTTTTCTCATTCATGCTCTCCTGGGAGGTGCTCAGATGAGGGATTATGATTTTTTTAAGAGCAGCAAGACAGGAAATCTTCCTCAGGAAAACCAACCCTGCCCTGGATTCAAGTGACCAGGAAAAAAACCCAGAAGCCCCTCTTGAGAAAGCAGGCACTCCAGCTTATGCCAAGGATCTTGAAGTCTTCCAAGTACAGAGAGGGATGCAAACCTGTGTTTCTTTGCTGGAAAGTGAGAGGTGTGACCCTGCAGCTCCACAAAACCTCTGAGGAGCTGTTGTGTCCATCAGCAGAGCAGCTCTCCCAGCACATGTGCTGCCATCTGCTCCCAAATGTCCTGGACACATCACCCCACCAGCTGCTCCACTGCCCAGACAGCCCCACGGAATGGGAAGAAACCTGATGAATCTGAGGGAATTCTAAACTCAGAAGCTCTGTTTCAATTGCATATCAAGAAGAAAGCACCGGTTTTTGAGCAGGGAGACCCAGAAGTTGTAGGGTTTGGCAGCAGGGAAACAAAACCATCTTCCCCCACCGTGTCCTCCTGTCCTGGGCTGCTCACAGCCAACACAGGGGCTGAAGTTCCCACCCCAGCCCTCCCTGCAATTCCTGGGACCTGCAGGCTTTGAGGGCCTCCCCAGACATCCCTCCACCAGGCTGGAACACCCTACAGAGGTGGGACAGCCCCAGAGGAAGTAATTACCCACCTTGCAGGGGCTTCTTCGTGCTCAGAGTGGCACAGCAAAACAGATGAAATGTACCCTCTGGCCTGGATGGAGGGAAAAGCATCACAGAATCCCAGAAGGGTTTGGGTTGGAAGGGACCTGAAAGCTCATCTCATTCCAGTGGGCAGGGACACCTTCCACTAGCCCAGGTTGCTCCAAGCCCCATCCAACCTGGCCTTGGACACTTCCAGGGATCCAGGGGCAGCCACAGCTTCTCTGGGCAACCTGTGCCAGTGTCCTTGTGTTGGAGGACACCAGTTCTGGGCAATGCCCTTCCAGGCTGAGCTCTGGGTCTGCTCCCAGCACCTCTCCTGGCTGTACAACCTCTGTGCCTAGGGAGGTTTCCTCCACCTGCACAGACCTGTCTCCTCACCCACCATCTGCAACAGTCTGAGCAGTGCCAGGATAGAGCTCTTAACCTGCTTGGTGGGAGTGCATTACCTCTTCCAGGGGTGCTTTTTCACAGTCAGAGTAAGGGTGAGCCCCAAAATTCCTTCTCTCTAGAGCTGAACTCCAGAGTTTCTATAAGCGTGACTTGCACCAGCTCTGATCTGGCACATAAACTTCCTGGAAAGGTGGGTGAGGTTCAGCAGATTCCAGCTGGGCAGAAAGCTCTTCAAAATCAGCCAGAGTTTACTGGGGATCTCACAAGAAGAGAGGCAGAAAGCCCAGGGCAAATGCCACAAGTGAAAGGCAATTCTAGGATTTTATAAAGGAAACGAACTGGCTGAGGTGGAACAGAACCCACAGGTGGTGGGGAGCTCCTGGAACACAGTAGTCATGGAATCAGGATCAAAGAATATCCTGAGGTGGAAAGGATTCACAGGATCATTGAGTCCAATTCCTGACTCTGCCCGGGACACCCCAACAATCCCACCCTGTCCCTGAGAGCATTGTCCAAACCCTGCTGGAGCTCTGGCAGCCTTAGGGCTGTGCCCACTGCCCTGGGGAGCCTGGGCAGTGCCCAACCAGCCTCTGGGGGAAGAATCTTTGCCTGAGATCCAACCTGAGCCTGCCCTGACACAGCTCCAGCCATTCCCTGGGTGCTGTCCTTGCTCACACAGAGCAGAGATGGAGCTGCCCCTCGGGAGGAGCTGCAGACCCTGGTGAGGTCTGACCTCAGTCTCCTCCTCTCCAGCTGAACAAGTGCCCTCAGCCACTCCTTGGGTGTCTCCTTCGGCCACAGGAGCATCCACAGGTTTGCTGGGATCCAGCCACTCCAGGAGCGAGTCAGCATCCCTGGGAGCCCTGCAGAGAGCCTGGAGATGAGTAACAGTGTCTCCCCACACACAGCTGGTGAGTTTGTCCCACAAGGATGCAGGATGGGAAGCTGGGTGATGTCTTTCTCAAGGTACAGGATCCTAATGGTTGATGCTCCTACCCCAAAATTCTGCTGCCCTGACGGTGACCTGACAGGGCAGTGATACAGGAGAGAGCTGAGCATGTTCCCAGACAGTCCCATGCCGTCAGGAGCTGTTGTGTTGCTGGGATCTCCAGGCCCTCCCTGGGCTCCTGTAGAAGCATCTGGAAGGAACTGAGGGAATTCCAGCAAGACCAGCAACCTGCAGAGCCTTTGCTCGGCTCCCAGCCCACAGCCCCCCTACTGGGCACTCAAGGCTGGTCATTAGCAGTTAATTGCCTCTGTGGCTTTCTCATCCCCCCAGCCCGTGACACAAAAGCTGGAAGTTCCCCAGGAGGTGGCTGAGCCAGACACAGCTCGCTGCTCCACAAAGGGGAAATCTCGTGCCCTTCCAGCCCCTCTCCCCATTCCCTGATGCCTCTTGGCACGCTCAGGAGAGCCTGGCAGACAGTGTTGGCTGGAGAACGGGCAAAGCAAGGTTTGTCCTCTCACCGGATCACTGGGACAGCCCCTTTTCATGCAGCCAGAGCGGGGTCTGAGGCAGCTGGGGGGGGAGCAAGGACAGCAGGACACCTTCCTGTGGCTGCAGCTCAGTGAAGCTCATGCAAGAGTCCTTTGAGTTGTGCCCTGCAACCTGTTCCCAACTCAGCAAAGGGAAAATCAAAACAGGACACAGGTGGCAGCCATCAGAAATGACCAATTTGAGGACATTAATCACACCAAGCTTTGCAGAGTCCTGCCAGTGATGGGGAGACAGCACAATGAGTTTTCTTCTCAGTTTGGTGCCTGCTCCTGTTCCACACCTGCTTCAGCAGCTCCCCATGGCCCCTCTGATCTCTGCTCCAGGCGGGGTCGTTTCTGGAGCTAATCCCTGTGGAGATGGGTCTCAGGGCATTGTCAGGGGCTGCCCAGGGGGGTGGTGGAGTCCCCATCCCTGGAGGTGTCCAAGGAAGGACTGGACATGGCACTCAGTGCTCTGGGCTGGGGGACAAGGTGGGGATGGGGCACAGGGTGGGGATGGGGCACAGGGTGGATTTGATAATCTTGGAGGTCTTTTCCAACCTCAGTGATCCTGTGATTGGCAGGGCAGCCCTTGGGGCAGTGTTGGCTCCAGGAATGAGGCTGTGCCTGCAATCCCTCATAGCTCCCAGCCCTGGGGAAGAAGAAATGACAGAGACACACGAGTTCCTCAGTCATCACCAAAACCAGAGAGGTTTGCAGCTAAGGAGGTGACAGCCTGTTTTTTCTGACCCTGAACTCAGCTGGATCTGAAGCTCACTCAGACTGCAAGAAAATCAACTGTATTGCAGGGCAGGGAGTGTGACAACAAGAAGCACATTTGGCTCCCAAGGCCCACGGTGCCATCAGCAACCTGGCAAAGGCCCAGGGCTGATCCAGGGAGGGTTGGAGCAGGTGGGCTTGCATAAATGTTTACAGAGTATTTATCAGACAGGCTCTCAGTGGGAGAATATCTGCAGAGGGATCAGTGCCCAGCTTGCTTCAACCTGCCCCAGGAACTGCTCTACAGGGATACAAGGAATGCTGGTGTGGGATAAATTCCTGCCCCAATACCTTTGTGGCCCCACAATGGCTGCAGCAGTTCCGAGCTGCCAGGGAATCTTATTTTTTTCTTTTCTCTTTTTTAATTTTGCTGTCCCTACTAATAAATTATCCTATTAGGACATAACCATATTTTCTGCTTTCAGAGCCTTTCTCTTTTCTCTCCACAGAAAGCCTATTCAGGCAGATTTAAAAAAAAACTGTTCCAAATCCCCGGCAAATCATTCCCCCATCTCAGAGTGGAGAGGAGAAGCAGCATTCATTTCCTTTCCATTTCTGCACACATAAAACACTTCCCAGCTCTGGTCCAGCCCCAGCTGACTCAGTGAGCTGGAGAAATGTGCATTCAGATGCAAGTCTGAGCCAGGAGTGCCGGGGGGCTGAGGCAGCCTGGGGATGGCACTGGGGGGGACAGGGATGGCTCGTGGGTGACAGTCCCTGCCTCGCTGCAGGGAGGTGGGAGCAGGTGCTGTTCTCCTCTCCACGAGGTTTCTGTGCCCCTTGAGAGTGGTTTACATGGTGTTTCTTGGCTGGGCTGGACAGACTTTCTGGAAGAAGAAGGGTGGGGAAGGAGATTGTTTGCTGCTGTGCATCCCTTTGCCCCATCAGCATCACTCCTGGGGATGCAGGAGGAGCAGGTGAAAACCCTGCAGGGGCTCTTGCCCCAGAGGGATGGTTCTGCTCCCATCCTGAGCTGGCAGAGAGCAGCAATAGCCTGATGGGAAGTGCCTTTCCCCGTCCCATCAACTGGGGCTGTCCCCCTTGTGGGGACAAGGGGTGGGGACAAGGGGTGGCACCTCTGTGCTGCCCATGGATCTCCTTCCCGGAGCTGCCAGCAACAGCAACAGACCTGTTCCTTTAATTTTGGGTTTCTTTGTGCTGCCCTGAATCTGTAGTCAGGCTCAAACTGGAGACCAGGGGAGCTGGGGCTGGTATCTGCCCAGCACACCTTCCTGGGGTCTTCTTCACATGGCTGAGCTCATCTTCTCCAGAGGCACGAGGGACCTTTCAGGTAGTGGCGAGTGCTGAAATTCAGGGAGATGAAATCTTTTTGCATTTCCCTTCCATTTTTAAAGATAAATAAATAAATAAAGCTGTTATCGTCCCCAAAACGGAGACAGCAGGTTTATCTCACTTGATCTTCTGCTGGCAAAGTCACATTACATTTTATTCCACTTCATCACTTCGTTCAGGTCCCTTTCTGCCCCTTCTCTTACTGTTTCCTCTGTCCCAACCCCCACATATCATTTTAGGCCAGCACAAAACAGGACTTTGGGGTTAAATTTTTTCTTCTTCCTTAACAGTGAGGCATTTGTTCTTCAGTCAGATGACTCTAATTAGATTATATCAGATTTATTAAAAATATTTGCCTCCTTGTCCATGCACCTGTGACCCCGTTCTCCCCTTTGCTTCCCCTCTGCAGCACCTCTGTGTCCCTGCACTGCCTGCAGAGGGAAAGCTCAAACATCCTCAGGGCTTCCAGTCCTCTGGAAATAACTTTAAAAGCCACAGGGTCTCTTTTTCTGCTGCTTGTTGTGACTTTCCTGCCTGCTGGATCCAGGCAAGATGCTGCTCCCTCTCTGCAGGGCGGGGGGGGGGGGGGGATGGTTGTCACCGTGTTTCATAACAGCCACGTTGAGCTGGACTCTGGTTTGGAGGAGATTTTCCTCCTGGCTCCTGCAGGGAAATTAATTTCTCTTAAATGTGCTGATGTGTGGATAATTCGGGGGTGGACCAGCAGGTCTGCAGTCAGCAGGCTGCTCTGGCCAGTGCCAGGGATCAGAGTGTCACTCCAGCCCACATCTGATGCCTCCGGAGCGATGGAGCTTTGGGCTTGGAAAGGCACCCGCTGCCATCAATCCTTCAGGAGCTCCTCTGGACACAATCCAAGGATGAAGAAGAGCCTTGTGGACCCACCTGCCAGCAGGGAGAGTCACAACCAGAAGCCCAGAAGTCCCACAGTGCTCAACCCCCTCCCCAGCAAGGAGCTGGTTTCTGACACCCCCCCGAACACCCAGAAGTGCCCCCGCTCTGAGAGGGGGGCTTGGACATCACTCTGACCCCACGTGGGATGAAGCCCTGGGGAGATTGGCCAAGTGGGAGTCAGCACCAGCTCTGCAGACATTCCTGCCAGAGCCAACCAGCTTTCCAAGGCCCCCTGGAAGCAGCAGCTGACTCCAGTCAGGAAGCCAGCTCAGCAGAGCCCTCGACGCTGCCATTTTTGGACTCCTCCAAGTGCCTCTGTCTCTAAGGTTTCCACTCACCCGCTGGTAAGTCTTCAGCATCCTCCCATCTGGTAGATGCTCTCTGGAAGGTGACTCTCCCAGGCATATTGGGACTCCCATGTTCCCAGTGAGCCATGACTTCACCTGAGGAAAAACCAACAGAGACCACTTAATCCTCCACCTAGAAACACCACCTTAAGAAAACTGGAGAAACAGAGGGGTTTGGAGTAAATACAGGAATAATTATGAATTATGCTCTGATTTTCCAGTCCCTTCATCACTCTGCTCAAAGTGAGCCCATCTGGGAGATGAAGATTTACTAAATATCATGTCCCCCAGCTTGGCAGCACTAGGCATGCTGAGGCACTGCTGCTTCTGTTTGCACTGGGGTTGCCCTGATCTTCTGATCACAGCCATAACTCCCAGCTAGCCCGAGGAGAAATGTTTGCTATGTGATCTTCAATTAAGAGCTGTTAATTGGCAGGTAACTCCCTGATTCCTGCTCCTGGGATACCCTGGCACACAGACTCAGCAGGATGCTCTGAAGGAGCAGACAGCTTCAGGGAGAACTGGAAGGCAGTGGGAGAAGACCAAACCCCCCCAGAGGGTGATTGTGATGGAGAATCTGCCCAGGGGATTGGTAGAGACATCATCCCTGGAAGTGTTCAAAACAACGTGTGGATATGGCACTTGAGGATGTGTCTAGTGGGGAACATGGTGCTCTTGTACTCCATGATCTTGAAGGCCTTTCCCAAACTCAATTCCGTGATGGATCGAGAAGGGTCACACCAAAGGCAGAGGAAGATCCAGGTGTGTGGGAAGGGAGCACATCCCAGTGTGACCAGTTGAAGGGAGGGGGTGCTGGTAGAGCAGGTCCAGCCCCAGCTCACCAAGAGCCATCTGAAATAAAACCCAGAGCAGAAATCCAGCCTTTTTATCCAGCTGTGCTTATCCAGGTGAACCCCCAGTGCACACAGCAGTGGGTTTGGTGCTGCTCTGTGCTCTCTGACCTTGAGAACTTGCTGAGTGTCCTGAAGTTGGTGCTGAAAGAAGTCCCAAAAGCAGAAGGTGTGGAGGAAGCAGCTGGAAGCTGTGGTGGATAGACCTGCTCTTGCCCCTGGACACCAGAACTAACATGGGAATACCAATGTTTTGTTCCTGAAAGGTGGGAATCCTCTATTTCTGAGCTCATTCTTAGTTATCCGTGAGAAGGATGGTGCATATGGTGGCATAAAGGACTGTCCCAACTCCATAGGATTGTCCCAGATCCATAGGATTGTCCCAGCTCCATAGGATTGTCCCAGCTGTTTAGCCTGAGCGCTGGGAACTACTCCACCAACAATAAAGTGTCCCTGCTTGACATGACAAAAAAATGAAGGGAATTCCAAGAATACAGAACCTGTCAGGGAAAGAGCTGGTTTTGGGTTTGGGGCTTTTTTATTTCAGTAATTGGACAAAAGATGTTTGTTCTACTCCGAGACCTCATGGCACCAGTCAAAGCGGATGAAACCGGGTTTAATGTTCTCATTAAAGCATTGAGATATTTTTATTCACCTGAGAAAAATGTCTTTTCTAATAGATTTTGAGAGCCTGCATGGGGTGAAAAGTTCTGTGAATAAAGAGAAAGCTGAAAGGTCTCCCTTTAAGTTCTGGTGTGTTCCTGCCCCTCTCTAGGTCGCTTGGCACTGGAGGAAGGCAGGCAGCCAGCAGAGGGGGAAGCCCTGGAGCACAGAATTGTGAAGAATACTCCAAAAGCAGTACAAACAGCAGCACAAATTTCTGGGTGGTGGCCACTGCGGATCTACAGCACTGTCACAGAGCCCATTTTAAGTTGTCACACGAAAATGCTTTGAATAGACAGGCTGCCTCTCCAGGAAAGATCAGCTTTGATCCTGCTGGGGAATCAAGCAACTCTTGCGAAGATGCAAATTTCTGAAATTCCAGCACCTGGTGCGTTCATGCGCAGGGAGCACATTAAGGAATCATAACATCTGAGAGCACTCCCAGCAGTGGGGAACCCGACCAAATTGTTCCTGTGTGCTCCCTTCCCTGGAATCGGCCAGATCTGAGGGGTTTGTTGAGCTCCTGCCCCAGCTCCCAGCACAGACCACGGCAGCTCCCAGGGCTGCTTTGCAGTGGGTCTCCCCAGACAACCACTTCCATAAACCCCCCTCACCCCTCCTGGGGGATTTCTAAACTGAAAGCTGCTTTTGATTTGAATATCAAGGGAAAGGCTTCACTCTGTAAGCAGAGAGCCCCCAGTGTTGCAGTCTGGCAGCAGGGAAATGAAACAAAAAGGCTTTTCTGCTCAGCTCTCTCGTTGTCCTCAGAGGTGAGTCCTCCTGCTCTGCTCTGCTCACACCCTACACAGGCATTGGGTTCCTACCCCAAACCTTGAGGGAGCTGCTTCTCCTTCAGTCCCCAGGGGCTGCAGCTTTTGGGGGTGTCCCTGGGCATCCCTCTGCTCCCACCACTGAGGGGACCACCACCTCCTAGAGATGCAGGTTTCCTTCTGCCAGGTCCTCTTGGGAGATCCCAAAGCACAAAGGTAGAGGAGCCCAAGGCTGGTCAGGCCTGAGCAACTTCCCTAAAACACAGGGAGAAAGTGTAACTGGGAAATAAATCATGAAGGGTCACTGGTACCAGCCAGAGGAGCAGCCAGGAAATAGTAGGGATGAAGCGTTTGGATCCTGTGGGGTGTCTCATATCTCATGTTCTCTTCTCAAGGGAATAAAAACCCTCCAGAAGAAGGAAACACCACTTTTCCACTGACTGCCTCAATGCAGACATCAACAGCCCATTGGATTGCCTCCTCTTTCAGGCAGGGAGCAAATCTGCCCAAAGGGTGCAGGGACATCCCCTCCCAGCTGGGCCACCCAAAAACCCCACACACATCCTGCTGAAGGCACTCTGGGGCTGCCTCTCAACAGGCTGCTCTGAGCCCTCCCAAAAGCCAGACCACCCAGGGAGGGTGGGATGGAAAAGGCAGATCCCCTCCTGCTCCCCTGTGTGGGGGCAGAGTGTGGAAACCAACTGCTCCCCAGGATGGAAACATCTTTTTCTGGGAAGGTGACCCCATGAAAGATTGACACCCCTCCCCTGGAAGAGTCCAAGGCCAGGTTGGATGGGGTTTGGAACAATGTGATCTAGTGGAAGGTGTCCCTGCCCATGGCAGGGGCGTGGAACTGGTTGGGCTTTAAGGTCCTTTCCAACCCAAACCATTCAGTGACTCTGAGATCCTCCTATTCTTGTGCTGTGGGTGTGAAGGGTGGTTGTCTTCTCCCGCCCTGCTCCAGGCTGACCAAACAGTTCTTCCACACTTGCTGGCCCTGATCCCAGCTCCTTTTCAGGGAGCAGCCTGTTCCTGCTGGCAGGCATTAACACCCAAGCCTTCTGCAGGCACGGAGGGACTGATTAGCTTTTGCCCTGCAGGAAGCAAAGTGAAGCCGCTGCAACCTCCCTCTGCTTCCCCAGGAATGGACTTGGCCCAAGTTTTGTGAGCAGAGAGGGGCAAACACACTGGGAAGCACTTGCTGCTGAACCCACCCTGCTGTTGTTTGCCCTTGGACCAAGGTTAGCCTGCGTTGCCCCTGCCAAGAGAGAGGGAAGGCAAATCCACGGTGTTGAGCAAATCTCTCCGTATAACAGGAATTCATTTCAGAGGGATTCAGTGGCATTGACAGAGGTGGCACTGGTAATTTCACTGCTCATATTCAGGATGTAACACTTCATCCTTGGCTCTACAAGTGGGCTACCGTGTGAATTACTCTGTGCTTCGAGTTGCAGAGCCTGAATTATTTTGGCTGTGGGACACGGGCTGTTCCCTAGAGCTCAGATAGTTTGGAGATTGGATCAGGGTACACCAGCACACTGGGAGCTTATAACTCCAATACTGGGTTCAGGCTGCAAAAACAAAATCCTCAGAAAGCTTCATTTGGGTGCTGGAGCTCCTGACATAAGCTCTGAGGAAAACTGAGACCTCCTCCAACACAGCACAGCAGGTGCAGAGTATGTCGTTGAATTCCAGGTTAAAAAAACGGGAAAAGGAGATGAAGTGGCACTTGCTGCTTTTGCTGACATGAGGAACTTCTTGGTGAGAGAAGGGGTCCTGGCAGAGGCACGAGTCTGTCACACACAGGGTCCTGTCCTCAAACACACAGCTCTTCATGTGCTCAGCAGGGACACCCGGCACAGGGGCAATGAGGTGGAGAAGGAAACCCCACTTGGACTTGGCTGGCAGGTCCCAGGGACCTCTGTGAACAACTGGAGCTCCCAAAGGGTGTAGGGGAGGCTGCAGCCAGTTCCAAATCCTGCACAGTCAGCAGGGTCCTGGGGTAGAGAGGGACCCACCCTCACCACTTGTGCCCCGTGGGCAGATGTTTGGATCCAACAGCACCCTCTGCACTGCAGAACCTCCTGAACGTGCTGCTGGGGGGAAACTGGGCTCTTCCAGCAGTGCTGGACAGAAACCAGACACTTGCAGGGCAGAGTCTCTTCAGGGCCACCCATCTGTCTGGTCCCTGCCTGCTGCTTATTTCTTGACGTGTCCTTATTGCTGTTAATCCCTTCCTAAATACTTTGCTTACATGGACTTGCAATCTTGTAAGCTCTCACTAAACACATCTGTCCACCCTGTCTCTCTCTCTGGGTTTGCAGAGCTGGTCCAGCATCTCTGTGCTGCATTCAGAGCCTGCAGTGCAGCTCCTGCATCCCACAGTGCCTGGGACAGGCTGGGGATGATCTTCCCTGGCTAGGAATGGGAGAATGTTCCACCCATCATCCTACTCTGCTCGGGGCAGCTCGTGGCCTGCAGGTTTCTGTCATGAGAAGCCCCTGGGGATCCCATTTATTTCTGCAGCAAGGCTTGAACTACGGCTGCTGTTAACTGCGGCCGCCCAAGGATTGGTAATGGCAGGATAAAGTACATGGTGCAGCCTCGGGAGGGCAGCGGTTTCAGCAAGCACATTACTGCGTGTTAAGCCCTTGCTATCCCTGCAGCTCCGTCCCAGGAGGGCTCCTGACAAACGGATTTCACAATTATAGGAGCGAGAGAGGGAGCTGAGGGCTCTTGGAACACAGGCTTGTGCTCTGCTCTAATGAGCTGAGGGGAGCACACGGCTCCTCCTCAGCCACAGACCCTGTGTGAGCAGGAAATCTGCTCCTCGGGCACTGCACGGGATCCAGTGCCCTGGGTCTGTACCTGCACTGTGCCCTAGCACACCTGGATGAGGATCTGTCCATTCCTGCTGTGATGGGACCACTGGGGGAAATGGAGGTGGCTCATCTCCTGCCACGTGCCAGGTCAGAGCTGCTGAGCATCCCTGGCATCACCAGCTCCTTCACCACGAATGTGATCGCAGAATCAGGGGATCACAGAATGTGCTGAGCTGGAAGGAACCCACCAGGATCATCCAGTCCAACCCCTGGCCCTGCACAGGCCCATCCCCAAGAGTCACCCCCTGTGCCCCAGAGGATCAGCCAAACCCTCCTGGAGCTCTGGCAGCCTTGGGGCTGTGCCCACTGCCCTGGGGAGCCTGGGCAGTGCCCAACCAGCCTCTGGAGGAAGAATCTTTGCCTGAGATCCAACCTGAGCCTGCCCTGACACAGCTCCAGCCATTCCCTGGCTGCTGCCCCTGGTCCCCCCAGAGCAGAGCTCAGTCCCTGCCCCTCCTCTTCTCTCTCTGATCCCTCGACAACCTCTGGGTATTCAGACGTGTCAGAGCAGTGGGGACACAGTCCCAAAGTTTCTTGGGCCAGCCCAAGGGCACTTCCAAAGGGTGCTCCGTTCACAGCACAAGCCCAGGGGGAAGCAGAGGGCAATGCTGGGTTTTTACAGGTGGGTCTAACCATGACAAACATATGAGCCCTGAAAAGAGCTGGGGAGCAGGGCAGCCACTGACTTCAAATCCTGGGCAGCACTGAAGGTTGTGGCCTCTCCCCAGGCTGGCACAGCACATGCCAGGGTGGTGGGCTGAGGTTATGGCTTTGGCAGAGCATGGGTTAACAAATCAGGCTGGCCCCTGTGCCAGCAGGCAGGTGTCCCCTTCCTTTGCTGTGAGCTCTGTCCCTGAGGTCCTGCCTGAGTCCTTCAGCAAGGAGGACACTGCCTCAAGGAGTGGGGAGGTCTGAGGCTGAGAAAGCACTGGATCTACATGCCAGGGAACCCTGCTCCATGCCAGGGAACCCTGCTCCATGCCACAGACTCCTGCTCCATGCTGGGCTTCCACACTCGCTGTCCTTCACAGAGCCATGACAGTATCAAGCTCCAAGGGCTCTTCCAAAAACTCACCCCACTTCTCCAGGTGACCAGGGCACAGTTCACTGCAGTTGCAAGGGTTACCTAAAAATAGCAAAGCACAGGATCTGCTGTCAGGCATTTCCTCTTCTCTCCCTCCCTGCAGACCCCTAGTCTGTCACCCCTGCTGTCCCACTCACTCCCTCCAGCTCTTCCTTTTTTCCCCCTCTGTTCCCACTCCTCCACCGTGCCCAGCACTGTGATGTCCCTGCACAAGTAATAGGGACAAGGGGAAGTGACCTGAAGTTGCACCAGAGGAGGTCAAGGTTGGATATTAGGAAAAATTTCCCCACTGAAACAGTGGCCAAGCATTGGAATGGGCTGCTCAGTGAGGTGGTGGAGTCACCATCCCTGGAAGTGTCCAAAAAACATGTAGATATGGTGCTCAGGAACACGATTTAGTGATGGACTTGGCAGTGCTGAGTTAGTGGTTGGACTCCATGACCTAGGAGACCTTTTCCAGCCTTAATGATTCTGTGAGTCCGTGACTCTCAGCCCTGTCCTCACCCCTCTGCTGCCGTTTCTGTCCAAAGCAGTTCCCAAGGGCCCAGCCCTGCACGCATTATCTCAACCACATCCTCCTTGGGATTCAGGGAGCACGGAGGCCTCTTCCTTCCATGCAATTCCTCTGGGTCTGCAACACACAATAGCAGCAGCTACAAGCTCCTACCTGGTAGGCTGAGTGCTTTCTGCCCCGGGCTACTGCTCTCCAGGTGCTTCTGCTCCCAGTGAATTTGGCTCCGGGGTTATTTTCCCCACAGCACAGGAACTGCATTCATCAGGGATGGTTTGCATTGTCACAGCCCCAGCCTCCCGGATTCCTTTGTGTTTCCCCTCACACTGGAGTTTGCATCTTCTCCCAGTTAGGAGTTCTCTGCAAATGTAATTAGCGAGCTGCTGACTCCCCTCCTTTACACCAATTACTGCTGCACCACTTGGGCTGAGCACCCCCCCATGACTCCTGACTGGCAGGAGACTTCAAAAGCCTGTTGAGATCTGTTCAGGAAAGGGGGGGTTAACCCATAAATCAAGCCACAGCAATTATTTATTTCATTCTTCCTATTTCAGACAACTTTTCCTCTCGAAGATGCTCCTGCTGGTTGCCAGGCTGCAGCCTGGGTGTCAGTCCCACCTCGGGCACGGCTGGAACACGGCTCTGAGCATCCAGCACCACCAGCTTTTGTCTCCTGGTCTTCACACTAGGCTAAGTCCAATTTCCCTAGGTTTTCCTGCTGGGATTTGAACCACTGGACTATGCTGGGACAAGGGGGTCAGCTACTACACCTGGGAAAGGCAAGCAGGCATCCAAGAGCTAAAATTCTGCATTCCCACCAGGGCCCCAGCACAGCTCATGATAAGCAAGGCTGGAGCCTGGAAGAGTTTGTACCAGGATTTTGGAGCAGCTATTATTTCCAAAAATACAGAGTCATTCCTTTGAAGGGAAAAAAAAAAAAAAGGCAAAACACAAGAGCTCTAATCTCCTCTCTGCAGAGTTTCACCTCCTGCTTCCCAGCCCTTCTCCCAGCACGCTGCCAGCTCGGAGGATGCAGGGAGAAGGGGAGCACAGCGTGGTCCTGCCCCAGCACGGCCAGGCAGCATCGGCAGAGCTCGGGGACAGCGCTGGCAGCACACGAGGTGCCCGGGCAGGACCAGGAGCCCGTCACAGCCAAGGCCAGAGGAGGATGTGCTGCACACCCCATGCTCTGAAGCTCGCGGACGTCGGGCTCGGTGCTGCCCACTGACTCCCTCCCACGCCGCGGCCTCGAGGAGCTCCGCAAAGAGGATCTGAGCCGCCTGAGAGCCCTGCACGGCTCGTCCTCCCACACAGCTCCTCTCCGAGCTGCGCGGCACAGCCTTTCCTTAAGCTTTGGAGTTTGTAAGGGGGGCGAGGCTGACTCAGCCCGGCTGGGAGCACTCCCGGGTGAGGTGCCTCCCCCAGCCCTCCCCGTGGCTCCCTTGGAGCCTGTCCCTGCGGCCGGGAATCGCTGGGAATCGCTGCCCGGGGCTGATCTGGCTGTGGAAGAGCCAAACTGGTGGGTGGAGGGCAGAGAGACAGAGGTGCCCCCAGCTCCAGCCGCGGCTCTGGCGCTCCGGTTCCCTGCCCGTGGGCAGCACCAAGCCCTTTCTCATAAGGACATCTAGTGGCACCATGACAGACGGCACGTTTAACCTTGACTGGAGCTCGGCCACTTCGTCTGTTTTTCCCCCAGACCATCTTAACCTCTCCTGCTACCTCTCGCTTGCCCATCCACACCCTGCCTAGGTCAGGGAAGGGGCAGAGCCAGGGTGGGTGGAAGTCAGGATCGCACTGATGGTGATTCAGGAGACCCATAGGACAGGGCTGGTCACCCAGGTGAGGACATCTCCATGAGCAAGGCATGCCCAGGGTTGGGTGGAGCTGCTGCAAGAGAGTGCAAATCTTAGAATCATTTGGGTTGGAAAAGACCTCTGAGATCATCGAGTCCAATAGTTGGCTCCTACACGAAGGGGATGGGGAAATTTGTAGAGACCCACTGGAGACATGAGAAAATTTGGGAGAGTCTTGTCCCCTTGCAGAGGTTTGCACACAACCCCCTGGTCCTTTGGGGGAAAAGTGTATCCCAGGCAGCCAGAGCAGGGTGGGAGGGTGCTGGGGGTGTCCTGCTGGGATGGTGGCACCACACATCAGGACAGCACAGGACACCTCACTGTGCCATGGAGCAGAGGAGCCCAGTCCTCCTTTGCTCCAGCTCCTGTGCAGCCAGAGAACTGGAGGAAGGACGAAGGGAGAGTGGGGAACCCTTGATCCCTTTACAAGGGGGGAGGAAGAACTCAGAATCACAGAATCACAGAATCATTATGGTTGCAAAAGACCTCCAGGATCAACCTGTGACCATTCCCTACCAGCCCAGAGCACTGAGTGTCACATCCAGTCCTTCCTTGGACACCTCCAGGGGTGGGGACTCCACCACTGACCTGGGCAGCCCCTTCCATGCTTGCAGAGACTTGCACTGGATGCACTCCAGTGTTTGTATTTCAGCTTTCAGAGACCTACTAAAGACAAAAATGGGTTTCAGCAGCAGCAGCTCAGGTGCTCCTGCATGGGGTGTGCAGGGAGCTGGGGAGAGAGAGGGGACCACAGCAATGCTGCTGCCTGTTATCTCTAGCACAGCCTTTCCTTTAGTCAGTTTTAGTTTCTCTTGAGCTTTTAAAGTGCCTAAAAACACCTCTAGAAAGTCTGGCAAGCAGGACTGCAGGGGCATCCTGCACAGACCACACCACTGGACCATTGGACAAGCAGGCAAAGGTCTAAGATGGTCCAGAGCAGAACAACACACCCCCAGATGTGGATATTTCAGGAAAACAGGACCCATTTGCATCCAGCCCCACACACTGAGGTAAAATTTGTCTAGCTGAGGAACAAGCAGGGGCAGTGCTGTGCCCCAGGCAGGAATCCAACTCCATATATCTCTTTCCTGAGCAATCCTCTTCAGATTGTAATGACCATGGATAGCTTGGACCTCAAGAGCATTTCCATTACAGAGAGGGCACATCATCTCTTGCCTTTATTCAAATGAAAGCCATAATGAAATCACTGCTGCCTAATTCAGCCTCACTCCGTTAGAGATGTACTTGCTTTTTGTTTTGTTTTTCGCTTTCCCGTTTCATGGTCAACGTTTACGCATTGCTGTCAGAAAAATTGCTTTAATTTTCCATTCTGTTTCAACACCCTTTGCTAAAAACAAAAAGTATTATCCACTGAAGAGCTGTGAATTGACTCCATCTAATATCCTTGGAGCAGAGCTAACACCAAAAGGCATTCACTTGCATTTTTAATGTACAGATGAAGTCATAGGAATCACTAACTTAGAGGCTGGTTCATCAAATTTTTCTTGCTAAAGCATATCCTGTATGTACCACTCTGACTCCTTCTCCTCTGGAGAACCCAGCTGTCACTTCTTTAATGATTTCCATTGGCTGGCATGAACATTTTAAGGCTTAACATGAGTGATGTGGATGAATGAATTTCTAGGCTTCATTTGGCTTTTCATTTAGAGCGTCAGAATGAGCCTGTTCTGCTGGTGTTTTGGTTTCTTTTCTTTTTTACCTTTTCACTGGTTCCTAACACTCAAATCCTTCCTAAGGTATGTTTGACAATGATTTAATGTGCATTTGCAGCCCAGAAACCCTGTGCTGGGCTGATCCCACAGCGTGGGCAGCAGGGCAGGGGGGATTCTGCCCCTCTGCCCCTCAGCTGAGACCCCCCTGCAGAGCTGCCTCCAGCCCTGGGGAACAGCACAGGGAGCACATGGAGCTGCTGGAGAGAGTCCAGAGGAGGCCCCAAGATGATCAGAGGGATGGAGCAGCTCTGCTGGGAGAGTTGGGATTGTTCAGCCTGGAGAAGAGAAGCTTTTGGGTGACCTAATTGTGGCCTTCCAGGGACTGAAGAGGCCAACAAGATGGAGAGAGACTATTGACAAGGGCCTGGAGTGACAGGACAAGGGGGAATGGCTTCACACTGATAGAGGACAGGGTTAGATGGGATATTGGGAAGGAATGCTTCCCTGGGAGGGTGAGGAGGCCCTGGCACAGGTTGTCCAGAGAAGCTGTGGCTGCCCCTGGATCCCTGGAAGTGTCCAAGGCCAGGTTGGACAGGGCTTGGAGCAACGTGGGCTAGTGGGAGGTGTCCCTGCCCATGGCAGGGGGTGGGATTGGATGGTCTTTAAGGTCCATTCCCACCCAGGCCATTCCATGATTCCATGGCCTCCTGGGGCAACACATTCACCCTGCTCCTAAGCACAAACCAGCCAAGGCTGTTGTGTTGTCCTGGAAGCTGCAGCAACCACCCTCAAAAATATAATTTGTACAGGTTTCTTGATTGCATCTCCCAGCACAGACCCCTGCACTCCCAGTGGTTATTCAGCACACAGTCAGGTTTCCATCTGTTACACCAAAACTCTCCTGCAGGTTCAGCAGATTATTCTGGGCAGGAGTGTGGTCCCTCCAGACAACACTCCAGACAGCACTACAGAAATATATTCTCTTGTCTGAAACAGTTGGGCAGCCCTTGCCCTGGAGGAAATCTGTTGGTTTTGCCTTGGGGAGCAACTTGCTGGAGTAAGAGCTGCCTGCAACCCCCTCCCTAGCAGAGGAATTTGCTCTGAGCAGAGCCTGTGGGGCTGGTGGGTGGGAGAACAATTCAGCTGGGGAGCATTCATTTCCTTCAACAAAACGTGGATTTGTCTCAAAACAGACTTTTCCTCAATTTGCTTAAAATAGAGGAATTTTTCCACTAAAGCACAAGGAGGGAGGTGTGTCTGAAAAGCAGTTATGCACCAGTGATCTCCATCTTCACCCATCTCTGGATCCAGGTGAGGGTCCCCCCAGGTTTCCTCCCTGCTGACCTGGCAGACTGAGGTCCCTGAGTTCTGGGGGCTCCAGCAGGCTCAGAGAAACATAAAGAACAAAACCCAGGATATCAAATTTGCTCCCCTTTTTTACATCTTTTCTCCCTGCTTTGACATGCTCTGCTTTGAATGACGAGGATGAGCATCTGCTGGGTGCTGGGTCATGGTCCTGCCCTCCCAGGGCAGCAGGAACAGGAGGGAGCAGCACAGCCCTGCTCTCCCTTGGGGCTGTGGCATCGAGCAGCTGCAGAGTCTTCAATAACTGAGCAGCTTCTCCTGGTGCCCTGAATGACCAAAGGATAAGGAATGTAACCAAAAAGCTCACTGCCCAGTGAGGATGGAGGAACCAGCTCTGAACCATCCAAGACCCTCATCATGCTGCTGCTGCATCAGCTTTGAGGGCCCCAAAACAACACAGAAACCCACAAAACAACAATCACCCCCCAGGCCAGAGTGTTCCCAGTTGGTGACATGGGTCAGCAGAAGGTCCCCAGGGATGGATGCTGTGGGAGAAGAGGAGGCTGAGGGGAGACCTCAGTGCGGTTCCAACTGCCTGGGCAGGGGCAGGGGAGGGGCAGGGACTGGGCTCTGCTCTGGGGGGACCAGGGACAGCAGCCAGGGAATGGCTGGAGCTGTGTCAGGGCAGGCTCAGGTTGGATCTCAGGCAAAGGTTCTTCCCCCAGAGGCTGGTTGGGCACTGCCCAGGCTCCCCAGGGCAGTAGGCACAGCCCCAAGGCTGCCAGAGCTCCAGGAGGGTTTGGACAACACTCTCAGGGACAGAGTGAGATTACTGTGGTGTCTGTGCAGGGCCAGGAGTTGGGCTGGATGATCCTTGTGGGTCCCTTCTAACTCAGCATATCCTGTGATTGTGTGACTCTGTGATCATTGCAACAAAAGCAAGGGGTATAAACCACTCATAGTTCTGGAAACTCAAGTCTCCAGACTGGAGGTACTGGACAAACTCTGTGTGAGGGACACCTGACTCTGAAACCAAACCCACAAACACCCCGAGGGAGCCAAGTACCCATCCTCACAGCCACCAGGGCAGTGGCCCCGAGCTCAAAGCACATCCTCACCATGAGATCAGACACCTGCCCAGGTCTGAGCAAGCAGGACAATGAGTGTAGAGGTGGTGGAGGGTATTACCCACCTCCATGGTGGAGGGTATTTCCCTCCACTTCCACATGGATAAAGGCTGTGGAGCCTACAGCTTTTGTTTAGATGAGAGCAACTGTCTTCAGTTATCACTTACAGATGGATTGAGCACATCCCCAGGTAAGCACTTTCAGAAGTTAATTACCTCTCCTATGAAACATTTGTGTCTTAATTCCAATTTGAATTTTTCTTACTTCAGCTTCACCTGTCAGCCACTGAGTCTTGTCTTTGTCTGCTGGATTAAAGGACCCTCTGCTATCAGAAATCTCCTCCCTGGAAGTACTTAGAGACCATGATCAAGTCACCTCTCCACTTGCTCTCTGATGAGCTAAATAGATTGAAGTCATTAAGCCTATCATCACACAGCAGGTTTTTCAGACCTTTTCTCATTCTTCCAGCTCTTCTCTGAGCTCTCTCTAATTTTTTTTAATCCATGATAAAAGTGTGGATGCTGGAATTTGATACAATATTCAGTAATGCTCTCCCCATACTTTTCCTTCTGGCCTAATAGCCCCTCAAAATGTGTAACTGTCACATCCATCTACGTGAATTAGAAATTGGACCCGTGTCCTGCTTATCTGGCTTCCTAAGCCTCCATCAGCACCACTGGTTTTGGTGAAACACCCCCAAATCTCCTCATGTGGGTGATGTTCTTTGTTGCAAGAACTCCAACGTTGTCTTGAATTCCTCCAAGGTACATGGCTCGTTCATATCCCACCCAACAAACCAGTTCAGAACTTAGTTCATGGAAACAGTGCTTATCTCCCACCGCTGCTGTTTCACAGCTGGATGTAAATATAAATTATACAATAACAGAACATCCTGAGTTGGAAGGGACCCACAAGGATCATCCAGTCCAACCCCTGGACCTGCACAGGCCCATCCCCAAGAGTCACCCCCTGTGCCCCAGAGGATCAGCCAAACCCTTCTGGAGCTCTGGCAGCCTTGGGGCTGTGCCTACTGCCCTGGGGAGCCTGGGCAGTGCCCAACCAGCCTCTGGGGGAAGAACCTTTGCCTGAGATCCAACCTGAGCCTGCCCTGGCACAGCTCCAGCCATTCCCTGGCTGCTGTCCCTGGTCCCCCCAGAGCAGAGATGGAGCTGCCCCTCGGGAGGAAGCTGCAGACCCCGGTGAGGTCTGACCTCAGCCTCCTCCTCTCCAGCTGAACAAGCCAAGTGACCTCAGGCAGTCCTTGTGTGGCCCCTCCAGGCCCTTCACCATCCTTGTGTTTCTCTTTTGGACACTCTCCAATGGCTCAATCTCTTCCTTCCATTGTGTCCCCCCAAACTGCCCCAATATTGAGGTGAGGCCACCCCAGGGCAGAGCAGAGCGGGACAATCCCCTCCCTGATGCCCCAGGACAGGGTTGGCCCTCCTGGCTGCCAGGGCACTGCTGACTCAGGGACAACTGGCACCCACCAGGACCCCCAGGACCCTTTCCCAGAACTACTCTCCAGCCTCTCATTCCCAGTCTCTCCATCCATCCGTGGTTGTCCCATCCCAAGGCAGAATCCGGCACTTCCCCTGTTGACCTTCCCATGGTTGGTGATTCCCAGCCCTCTGATCTGCCTGGGTCTCTCTGCAGGACCTTTCTGCCCTTGAGGGAGTCAACAGAACCTCCTAATTTAATATCACTGACAAACTTACTCCCTTTGAGTCCTGGATTCGAGTCGTTTATGAAGATGTTGAAGTGAACTGGGCCTAAAATGGAGTTAATTTTGGATTAAAAACCCTTCTACTGCACTGAGCTTGTTCTCTCTGTCAGTGCCTCTCCTCCTCAGCCCCAGTAAGTTCATGACTTATGAGTGGAAACACAACAGGAAAGCTCATCCTGCGCCACCACGGGTTTGCCAACTACTGTGCTGGGAAAACTGCAGTTGTGAGCTGGATTATCCCAGGGCTGGGATTCAACCTGGGTTAAATGAGAGGGCAGAACCACAGCCATGCCCACTGTTCCCAGCATGAATTCGTGCACTGCAGCCCTGAACATCACCACGAAATTAACAGGAAAACAAGACTTTTCCAGCTGCTGCCTCTGCTCAGCTCCCCCCCAGCAGAGCTATGTAGGACACACAAGCAGGGCATGAAATCACTTCTTCCATCTCCTCTCCAAGGCCACGGTGGCCAGTCCGTCCCAGGGAGGAGGAGGAGGAGGAGGAGGAGGAGGAGGAGGAGGAGGAGGAGGAGGTAATTAGTGGTGCTGCCTTGGGCCCTGTCACACCAGTCCCGTGTCCAGCCTGGCTCCAGGCATCCCGGGGAACTGGGAGCGAGAGGCAGCTGTGGCAGGACCAGCTGGGCTGGAGTGCCCCAGGAAGAGCTGGGCTGGGAGGATGCACAGCCAGAGGATTAACGGGAACACGGAGTTAGATGGATTCCCACCAGGGATGCCAGAAAGTGCGCTCGGTCTGTGCGTCTCCGTGACCCACTTCCAAACCTTCCTATTCCCTAAATGGAATCTCCTTCAATTTAGAACCACTCTGCCTCTCCTCGGGCGTTCAGGAGCCATTAGCACCGTGTCTACCCCGAGCCCTCACAGCTGACTTTAGATGCCACTTCTCTTTACTGTCACGTTCCTGCCCCGTGTGTGTGGCCACCCAGCTGTGCCTGTGGCAGGAATGAGGGATTTAGCATCCCTCATCTCCTGCAAGGCAGCAGGAGCGCCAGAGAAAGTTCTGGAGTGCTTGGATGACCAGTTATTTGAGAACCCGGGCTCCTCAGTCCCTGTCAGCTGGTGATAATCCCATGGGACTGACAGAAATCCCACCAGGAAATCACACCAAAATGTAAGGATTTGATTAGGGAATGTGGAGACTGGCAGGTGTGGTGATTGAGTGGGATTTCTGGGGTGTGGAGGGACCAGAGGAAAGGGCAGAAGAGGGACACAGGAATGTCAGGGTTGATGTCCCCGTGTGAACAGGTCACCAATATTTCACATCTCTGTGGTCTTCAGTGGAAAAAAGGGCCAGCCGTAGACAAAAGCCAGATTAAAACAAAGTCCAGGCAGAAGCCACTGAAGAAGCAAGAGTGGGAAATGCCCCCTGGATCCCTGGCAGTGTTCAAGGCCAGGTTGGACGGGGCTTGGAGCAACCTGGGATAGTAGAAAGTGTCCCTGCCCATGGCAGGGGGTGGGACTGGATGAGCTTTAAAGTCCCTTCCAACCCAAACATTGTGTGATTCTATGAGTTCTGTGAAAATACAGACAGGGATTGGAGCCATGAGATGCCCAAGGAGGCAGGGAAAAGGCAAGGAATCGATCAGCACTGATGCCCAGTGACTCCAGAGGTGGCACAGGATGGATGCACAGATCAGCAGCATGTGAAAGCTACCAAAAGCTCACCCAAAAATCAGCACGTCTCATCCTAAAAAGCTGGAAGGGAATCTCACCACCAGCATCTGTAATGTTACTTGTGTCCCAGCAGTGAAATACATGGATACACAGATCCTGGAACTTGGGAATATGTGGGCATAAGGGAAATCAGTCTCATTTCAAAACAAAATCTTCCTCTCCTACATGGACTTACACTGAGCTTCACAACACGAGCAGAGCTTTGTTCCAGCAGAGATGCTTCAGATTCCAGATGTTTTGAATTTTCTGTCTATTGTAATAGACAGGTAATGATAACAACAATACATAACAAAATAATTCTCGCTTTTTTTTTTCTTTTCAAACCTAAATTGAAATGTCCCCCAAATGTTTTGTGGATGTGTTCTAGTTCTCATTATGCACATCAAAGCAGTGGATATGTACTGTCCTGGCTTCCTCCTGCAGGGCACCCACTCCTCAGGAAAATTATCTTCCCTGTCTAAAAGAGATTCCAATTGCAAAGATGAAGATGGGGATGGTGATTTATGATAACTGTTTCTCCAAGGAAAAAGAAGCATTATATAGAAACATGCTGAGGTACAGTCAGATCTGAGAGTGCATTCCAGTAATAATTTAAATTAAAAATACTAAGGACATATGTTGTTGCTACCCAAACACTGCCAGACTGCAGCCATACCATGCAATAATCAATTATAGCACTCAATTGAAATATAATTAATTGGTTATTTCATCTCTGGTTTCAGATTAGCATACAATTGTTTTAACAATTCAACAATCTTGTGAGATTGTTTTCCTTGTGGTGTTTTGCCCTTCCAGCATCCAGGGCAGGCTGGGTAGAGCCTCAGATGTTGGGCTTATAGACATTCCCAAGAGGAGGATGGGATAAGGCAAGGTATCACCACTCCAAATCATTGTCCTCCCCTACCCAAGACCCTCTCCAAGCCCTTCCCCAGCCCATGAAAAGCTGGGAACTCTCCTGGCTCTCCTGTTTTAGCTACACCTGGTGAACAGGCCATTTTGACAAGACGGCTCGACTTCCAACAGCTTCAGTCCCCTTAACAACATCAACATCCCTCATTTCCTGAAAGTGCAGCTCTTGATGGATATGGCCCAATAAAAACAGTTCCCTCATTTGCAGACGATGGAGCAAAACCCAGTAATGAAGAGCAGCTGCAGAAAATGACCATCACTTACTTTATTTCATTTCTAACTAAAACTCAAGAGTGATTTTAGAGAGTTCCTACTCCAGGAACTTTGAAGCATCTGTATTATTCTCCAGTGAGGGCACGAGACACATGAAATAGCCCACACATAATGCCACATTTGTTAGTGGATGTGCCATTAATCATAAAACCACTTTGATTGGGCAAGGTCAGGAGCCTGTTCTACCTTCAAACAGCGAGTGCTGCACGTTTGGGCAGGATGGAATCCGTTCTTCGGGGGGATGTGTCCAACGGAGGACAATAGGAATTTGCTGCTGCCCAGAGCTGCAGAAAGAGCTGTCCCATAAATCCTTTCAGACACCAGCCCGACAAAACCCTGTGTGATCACACAACTGAAGCAATAAGAGGAGAAAAGTTACAGCAGGGTAATGACACCATTCCACAGGCACTTTGTGCAGCCCCTCTGTCCCACACAAAGGCAATCTGGCACACAGGCAGGGGCTATTTCCCTTCTATTATAGTTTTTTATCATTAATTCCAGACTCAGATGTGTCCCTCGTACATACTCCAACACACAGCAGCGTTTTCCATTATGGCCTTGCCATTGCAGGAAAGCCAGAGAGGGAGATTTTCAAGGGCAGGCAGTGATAGGACAAGGGGAATGGCTTTAAACTTAAAGAGAAGAGGTTTAGATTGGATATTAGGAAGAAATTCTTCCCTGTGAGGGTGGGGAGGCCCTGGCACAGGTTGCCCAGAGAAGCTGTGGCTGCCCCTGGATCCCTGGAAGTGTCCAAGGCCGGGCTGGATGGGGCTTGGAGCAACCTGGGCTGGTGGAAGGTGTCCCTGCCCATGGCAGGGGGTGGAACTGGATGATCTTTAAGCTGCCTTCCAACCCACACCATTCCATGATCTCTGATTAACCCTCTGTTAGACTGTCTGCCTCTAAAAACTCCTTCCCAGCCCAAAACCAAGGCCCACAGGACCTGCAGACCAGTTTCTGAAACTGCTGTTTGCGAGCCCACCTTGGTGTTTTTTGGCTGACAAGTGCAGAAGCCAGAGAAACACGAGGTTTTCGTGGAGAGCTTTGCCATCCTGAGTATTTCATCTGCTTAATCATCAAGGACTGCAGGTCAGAAACCAGGCTCCAAATGTGTTACCTACTGCTTGGCATGCATTAGTCATCCTTCCCCTCTCGAAATCACTGTGAAAGGCGCCCGATGAGAGGGCATGAATAGTAAATAGCTGTGCTGGAAGGGAGCAGGCAGAGTGCAGGGGGAGGCTGCAATGTGTTCATCCAAAGTATCAGGCAAACATTCCCACACCAAAGAAATCAGGGTGTATTCACAAATGGAACAAAAGGTGGAAATTCGGGATAAATTACTTCCCTTGAGGGCACGTCATCAGAGCCCTCAATCTACCTTTGCTCTCCTTGTGGTGCTCCAGGGCTGGGTTGCTGATGGCCAGCAGCTCCTGTCTGTCCTGGAGAGCTGCTCCCTCCTTCTCCAAAGGTCTCAGCTTGCCCAGGTGGCCTCCACCTCTGCAGAGATGCTCCTGAGTGGCCACTCGACTTTCCCCAACTTAGGAGAGATGTTTTCCCCTGCTGATGGTTTCAGTGCACGCTGTGCTCTGCTGGTGCATCCCACACTCCCTAAAAATATCTGATTAAAATGCCACCTTGGACCCAGGTTGGGGTGAAGCACCCTCCAGGCCAGAGCAGGAGCTCAGCCAGATTTGGGGGGTCAGCAGCTGTAGTAGGACAGGAATTCTGATGAGTGACAGGACAAGGGGGAATGTCTTTAAACTCAAAGAAAATAGGTTTAGATTAAAGATTAGGAAGAAATTGTTCCCTCTGAGGGTGGTGAGGCCCTGGCACAGGTTGCCCAGAGAAGCTGTGGCTGCCCCTGGATCCCTGGAAGTGTCCAAGGCCAGCTTGGAGCAACTTGGTCTAGTGGAAGGTGTCCCTGCCCATGGCAGGGGGGTTGCTACTTGCAAGTGCCCTCCAAGGCCCTGCTACCCCCTGCCAGTGCTGAACCAAACACTGAGAGCTCGTTATTGGGCTCAGAGCATCAGTAAAGCTTCCCCCTGCTCCTGCACAGAGCCTGAATGACAAATGAGAGGAATAAATGAACACAGGCCCCTGGTGAGTGCTCTCACATCAGCCACGGAGGAGTGGGGCGAGGGCTGGCAGCACCAGCACCATCTGCTGCTGCAGAGCCAGCACCAACGGGGTGAACCAGCCCAGACAAACCATCTTGCCCCCACACTGCTGCCTGTGGGCTCTGCCTAGTGGGTACAAAGGGGTGACTGGTGTTCCCTGGGGTGGGCAGGGACAGCCCTGCCATCTCCCAGCAGTGGGAAGTGCACACCCCTGGGTCCTGCAGTGCCACTGAGCGTGGTGTGCTGGGAGTGTCTGAGCTGGGAGCCCCTCCCAGGCCCTCTGCACAGTCTTTTACACCTGACCAGCTTGGTACCACAGCACAAGTGTGTTCCCCCCCAAAACCAACATTAGCATCACTCCAGACTTCTGGAATACTCTCCCAGGTGTGGGGGGAGCAGCCAGTTCCAGCTCTGTCTCACACAGAGCAGCAGGGGAAGACAAACCTGCCCTGGCTCACTGGCAGCAGAGCGGCTGGAACTTTGGGAAGTGGAGTGTCCAGAGGACAGAGTGTCCAATGAATAACCACTGCTGAGAGAACAGGCATTAACAAGCAGCACACTGCACTTCCCATCAGTTCAAAGATGCTGAGGGCACAGGGGTCAGTGTTCCCCCCGCCCAGCCTCCTGCAGGGCACAGGCCAGGCAGCTGAACCAAAGCACTTTGCATCCAGCCCATGTCTCCCAGGTCAGCTGGCACAGGGGTTTTTCAGATGCAGTGCAGGCCTAATTTACAATCCTTACTTGTGTGGAAACCTGACATTTCTCAAAATGGCCCTTTCCAAAAGGTAATTCTGCACTTCATGAAAATTTGTTTGCCCTTCCTAATCTTCATTGCTGGCACAGCCCTTTTTGTGGCTCTGCCTGGGCTGCAATCAGAGGACTTTGCTCCGTGTCTGATCCCAGCAACCTTAACATTTGTCAGGGCTCTGGTACCTGCCTTTATAATCTCGCCTCGGAGTCCTCGAGTGGCCTGTGCATGTGGATGAGCCTCCTTTGCCTCAGAGCAGAGGCCACAGCTGTGTTCACTTCCACAGCGACCTAAATCAACTCCCAATGAGGGCTCTTCCTTTCAAGGAGCCCCATCAGATACCCAGCAATGAATGCCAGCAGCCCGACAAGGCAGCTTTTCAAATCCAGGGTCTGTGGGTCATCAGGGCTGCAGGAGGCAGGAGTCTGGGTCACCCTCTGTGAGCACAGCACACTTGAAGTACCTGTCTCCAGTGTGTTCTACCTCCATAGCAAATTATCATCCTTTTCCTTTAACTTCCCACTCCTTTTTTAAACAATTTCCCTCTCTGGGTTTCCTTTCACTCCTTGCTTTTGAAAGTGGAGATTCACAGAACAAGGTCTCCAGCAAGAGCATCTTCTTCAGCAGCTGCCCCATCACCCCTTGCCCAGCTGTCTGCAGCTGCTCTTCTGGTCTCCTCAGGAGCTGTAGGTGTAGTTTGGTGGTGCAGGGATGGTGTGGAAGCCCCCAGATGAGATATCCATGCCTGTGCCAGTGCCTCAGCCACCAGGACACCTCCATCTCCTGCAGGGGAGTGCTGCAGCAAAATAAGCATGTGTATAAATAAATCAGCAGGGCCCCAACCAGAGGGCTTGAGCCCAGAACAGCTATCAAATATTTATATGCAAGCAGCAAAATAAATAGGTGAGAAAGCAGGTGGAGGACTTTCTGTCTTCACATCAGTCCCTGGGCTGGGCCCTGTGCTGTGCCTGGGGAAGCACATCCAGCCAAGGGGGACACCAGCAGTGGTGGCCCAGCAGGACACCAGCCAGGAGCCTCCAGCCCTCTGCAGAGAGGAGAAATCATCCTCCTGCTTCCCAACAGCCTGACAGGCAGGCTCTGCCCTGTTCCTGACTCACCCCACATCACTGCTCCCTCCTGGGGTGCTCCAGGCTTTGCTCTGAGTTGCCCAGTTGTCTGACAACCCCATCATTGTTAGCATCAAGCTATTATTGGTGTGATGTTTTAATTGAACTCCCCTCACTGAGAATGAATCCTCGTTGGAGAACTCCTTGGCCAGAAAAGCAGGGATCCATCACTCCTGGTGGTAGTACCCAGGGAGAGGCACCCCTTCCCCTCCTGGAAAAACCCAGCTGTGCACCCACCTCGCTGGGGTCACGTATTTAACGAGGCAAATGGATGGTTTTCACTTCAGGACTCTTGAGGGTGTGTATGGTCAGAGCCAGGTACACAATTCAGTCCCACTCCAGCCTGTCAGGAGAATAAATCTCCAAGCAGACACGGAATCAAAGCCTCCCTGCCCAGCTTGCAGTGCCTGTGGTTATTCAGGAGATCAGTCAAGGCTATGAAATGCTGTCTCTCCCAAATCAATGAACACAACTGAAAGGTATCTATTCATTATTTGAGCTCAAGCTTGGCCTCATTGCACCGGTGGAACAAAAACCTGTCTGATAATGACAACGACAAGGCAGAGGCTGGGGAAAAGAATTGTCCACCCCACGCAGGGGGCTGTGATGGGAGGCATCAGCTGCACCACAGGTCCTGGGGCCTGAGTGCTGCTCAATCAGCACCTCATGCTGCTGGAGACAGTATTTCACACCTAAATATCAGCCTCTTTCCCCTCAGTGCCTCCACAAATCGTGTTAAATACAGACAAGTTGCATTTGTTTCATTTAGGCACAAGGAATTGGGAAACTAAATGCACCAAACAACCAGGAGCTGCTTCTCTCCCTTTATTGCTTGTGTGGCAGTGGAGCAGTGAACACCACCCTCATCACCTTTTAAAATGTCCTAAAAAACCCCAAAGATTTTAGTTCTGCCAAGCTGGTACTGCCTTCACAGGAACAGATTTCCTAGGGGTGGATTCACCTCTACCCCTTCTCCAGGCAAAACCCTTGTCTGGATTTTGATGGAACACCACCTGTGTCTGCTCACAGGAATTTTTGGTGAGGCATTTGCTGCTCTTCCTCTGGTAATAAAGCAAATGAGTAAAAACCTCATATTGATTTTTTTTTTTAAATTTATAGTTGTATTAAATTTATAATTGCATTATTGTCTGTCACAGCTGCAGAAAAAATATTTTAACTGGAGTCAGGACATTCCGAAAATCTTCTGCTGTTGCCTTGATTTGAAATCTTCTGCCTCAGCTTCTCTGAGAGCAGCTCTCCAAGGGACAGCACCAGGCATTTCGTGGGGCAGAGTGGGAAAAACGAGGATTTGCTGGTCCCTCACGGGAAGATCTTGTACAACATGTGATTTTACTGCATTCTGCAGCACCTTTGGAGTCCTCTCCCTCTTTACACCTGCGCTGTTCTGTCCTCTCACCCAGACCCTGCTGGTCTCCTGCTCTCAGTCCTCTCTGATCACACCCCAGCATCTCCAAAAAAACCCCAAACGAAACCAAAACAACAAACTAGCTCCCTAAATGATTTGCAACCATCCACATCCCAGCTGGCTCCCCCCATGGCACATCCTGCCCACATTCCTCGGACACTGAGGATGCAGGAGAGACACCTCACACTCATCCAGGGGGAGCATCACTGAAGGAATTCGTGCAGACAACTGGACAAATTAATATTGCTCTGGGTCCACGTGATCTCGTGGATGCAGTGGAGGTGTTGACCCTTCACAAGGTGCTCACTGAGGTGACAAACAAATGCCATGAAGCCACTTAGACCACACTGGGAGTAATGTCCTGTTTTTGCTGATTTATGCAAAGGCAGATATTTTTGTGTTGGAGAGAGCATGGTGTAAAGTCATTTAGACAATAAAGGAGTGACAGGATTTCCACAGGAGAAGAGCTTAACCAAAGTGGGATTATTTTGTTCTGAGGGAAGATGATTAAGAGGTGGCATGATTGAAGTATTTAAACTGGCTCAGGGTTATTATCAAATTAAGCTGTATTGGAGATCTCTGGGCAGCTGTCACTCAGGGGCAGAGCAGAGGCCTTTGCAGCCTCTCCCACAGCACAGGGCATGGTTTGGGCTCATCCAGAGGACAGTCCTGGATGGAGAAAGTGGATGTGTGGGTGTGGGTGGGCTGGAGAGCTACCTGTTACTTACAGATCACCTCAACCTTGGCACCACGCTGATTTGAGCACCAGGATCCAACACATACCTATTTATTCCCCTCAGATCGATGTTCTCACCACCCTGAGTGCTGCTGACCTTCACTCCTGCAAATTACTGCCAACTCCTGCCCATGTGCCACCTCCCCAGGCTGACTCCTTGTGCAAGAAAACACTTGCCAAGTGAGGGGACGTGCCAAGGTCTTGTGCCTTTTCTGTATCCCAGGCACAGCCCTGCCCTGTGCATCCTCTGTGGGGCTTCTGCTGCTCTCCAGCACCACCCCTGCACACGTTTCTGCCTCACCATTCCTCTCGTGCCACCTTGGATTCTCTGCCATGCCCACCCTGCCAGTCCTCTGTAACCTTCAGAGCAGACTGAGTGGTTTCCTTGGATTAGCATCAGATAATTGCTTTGTAGAGGGTTCACTCAGGGCCTTCCTGTCATCTCTGTCTAAAATTTTCGTTCCGGATCACAATCAGGTTGCAGTCTCTCACCAAAGCTTCAGCACCCATAATTACAAAATTGGCTCTTCAGACCTTGATGAGCTGCAAATTCCTTTATGGTTTCACCTTGTTTCATGTGCTCCCTCTCATCTGCAGCATTTTCATGTCAAGTGCAGCTCTCCTCAGATTTCTTCAATAGGACTTCAAAATTAGTCTCCTCTTCCCAAGTGAACTAAAGAGGGCTCAACCAGCACGTACTTCAAGCCCCACTATTGTCAGTGCAGAAGCTACTTTTTCGACACTTTTGGCCCCTGTTTTTGATCTCCTCCAGCTGTTTATCACGTTTCCAGGGAATTTCATCTCTGACTGCTCAGAGGGTTTCAGACTGCTCTTTCTTCCCATCTTCCAAGTTACCTCTGGACCCATTTGGTGTCAACAATCACCACCACTACAGCTGTTCTCAAGCTGTCTTCCGTGTCCAAATCCCACAGGCTGTGCAGGCCAGGACACTCACTGCTGCCCTGCTTTTCTGGATGGAGAGTTCAGGCTTTAGAGGCTGAACTTCCAAAATGCTGGCTCCAAAACAGATCTCATAAATACACACTTCTTCCCTGAGGTGTCTGCAGAGAAATCTATTTCACTGTTATTCATACAGAGGTAATTCTGAGTTTATGCCTGAATAGATCTGCTCCTCCAGGCCAGGCTACCACCAGACTCCTATTCCTTTCTACCCCTCCATCACTCAAGAAGGTGCTGCTGCAGCAGACCTGGGCCACACTGATGTCACCAAATTAACTGCTGGCTGCTGATGGGTGAGGAATGAGGACAGGGAACACAGGAGATGGAACACTGTGAGTGCTTCCCTGGAGCAAATCTCAGTCGTTTTTTGGTGAGGAGCATGGATCAAGTGCTGGAGGGCAGGGAGGATCTGCAGAGGGATCTGGACAGGTTGGATTGCTGGGCCAAGGCCAGTAGGATGAGGTTCAATAAGCCCAAATACTGGGTCCTGCAGTGAGTCACAACAACCCCTGCAGCTCCAGGCTGGGACAGAGTGGCTGGAAAGTGCCTGTTGGGAAAGGCCCTGGGGGTGCTGGTGCCAGGGTCTGGACATGAGCCCAGGTGAGCCCAGGGGGCAAGAGGCCAATGGCCCCTGGGCTGTGCCAGCCCTGGTGTGGCAGCAGGACCAGGGCAGGGACTGTCCCTGTGCTGGCCCTGCTGAGGCCCCTCCGGGGCTGTGTCCAGTTCTGGGCCCTCATGGAAGGAGAGACATGGAGGGGCTGGAACGTGTGCAGGGAAGGGAACGGAGCTGGGGAAGGGGCTGGAGCAGCAGGAGCAGCTGAGGGAGCTGGGAGGGCTCAACCTGGAGAAAAGGAGGCTCAGGGGGGACCTTCTGGCTCTGCAACCCCCTGACAGGAGGGGGGAGCCGGGGGGGGGTCGGGCTCTGCTGCCAGGGAACAAGGGACAGGAGGAGAGGGAACGGCCTCCAGCTGTGTCAGGGGAGGGTCAGGTTGGACATGAGGAGGAATTTCTGCCTGGAAAGATGGTCAGGCATTGGCAGGGGCTGTCCAGGGAGGTGTTGGAGTCCCCACCCCTGGAGGTGTCCCAGGAAGGCCTGGCCATGGCACTGAGTGCTCTGGTCTGGGGACAAGGTGGGGATGGGGCACAGGGTGGACTCCGTGGGCTGGGAGGGATTTTCCAACCTTAATAATTCCCTGACTCCATAACTCTGGTCCACAAACCAGGTGTGGCTGAGCATCCCACATGGGCCAGAGCATTTTTGTCCAATCCCACCCCAGAGGTGGTTTTGTCTCTCCATTCCCTCCCAGACTGTCCAGACAACCAGTGTGCAGGTGACAACACACTGCCACCTCCAGCAGTGTCACACCAGCTCCATCCCTGGGCTCAGACTGCAGCAGGTTTGTCCCGTCCTCTCTCACACACACCCCACCCCTGCCTGAGATTACAGGTGCCAAAACACCTTTGGGCTTTGTCTGAGGATGGGAGAAGCTTAAAAAAAGCCTTCTTCTTGATTGCCAGGAGAGTGTTCTTCATGAGAGCACGAGCAAAGGGTCCAAACCCAGGCACTGGGTTGTTCTCCCAACTTCCTCCTGCCATGTGCAGAGAGATCCCCCTTGGTGCCTGGAAGGCTGGGGAGACAGTTCATCAGAGCTCATCAACATCTGCACAGCCCCTCTGGGAAACTCCCTCTGAATGCTTAAAAAGGGCACCAGAGCACAAAAACCGGTTCTGCACCGTTGGGCTGGGAACAAAAGCAATTAACTGGCAGAGGTGGGAGCAGGGACTTTGGGCTCTGCTTATCCTCCTGATTAGGGGATCATCTGCCAGCCTTGGCCTCTCCTCCAGGCAGTCCCCAGCCACAGCTATGAGCCAGAGCAGACAACAGCTCTGAAAGGCCAGGCCTTGGCAGCCCTCTGCAAGGCTGCAGATTTACATGGGCTCTCTGTCTCTCTGTGAGGGACTGGCCAGTGCATCTCCATGCTTGGAGCTCCCAGGAAGGAGTTACCAGGGGTGGAGTTTTTTGGTACTTCTTTCCTCAAAACTGTTATATTTTTTTACTAGGACACTCACTGCAGTTCTTTCCAATCTCACTTTTGTCACCAAGTTTGTCACTCAAACACTCAAGGGGAGTTTGAGTGATACTCTCAGGCCCGTGGTGTGACTCTTGTGGATGGGTCTGAGCAGGGCTGGATGATCCTTGTGGGGCGCTTCCAACACAGCACATTCTCTGGCTCTGTGACTGCCACCTTCCTGTGGACAACAGCTCCAGGATTCCTTCTGGCAGAGCAAGGCAGGGAAAGCCGTGCCTGGTGCCTGCAGTGATTATTCCCTGACAAATGCACTCCACACACATCCATCCTGCTCCTCTGCTCCATGCTCAGGGTCCCTCTTGCCTCTTCCCACTGGGACCCCACCACAAGGACACCAAACCCCCTTCAGTGTCTCTGCCCTCCCCCTGCCTCAGACAGAAGGCACTGCCAGGGCAGCTGTTCCTAATGGGCATGGAATGAAACCATCCTCCAAAAGGCCACTATTAATTCTGCATCAGTGTCCCGCTGTCCCTGCCTTCTCTGCCGGTGATGAGCTTGGACTCTGCTCCATGTCTGAGTCACCCAGGTCTGGCTGTGTGGAGGATGAGGGGCTGGCAGGCAGGGGAAGCCCACTCTAGGGAAGCAGAGCTCCCTGCAGGCTGCCTGGCACGGGGCTGTGTCAGGGGATCCTTGGCTGTGCAGGTGGACAGGCAGAGGGCTGTGGTGCAGCAGCAGGGCCAGCACACTCCAGCTGCTTCCCAGACTGCACCAAGCCCAGCTGTTTTCCAAAGTGCTGGGGCTGTGCCCGGAGTTATGCACTCAGTGCTGGGGCTGGAATCCTTGGGAAATCCAACCCCAGCACCCTGGAGATGACTCTGCCCTGCACGTGCAAACCCATCCCCATCCACCACCCAGTGCAAGCCCAGCCTGCCCTCTCCTGATGGAATCTCCAGCACTCCAGCCTAGCAAAACCTCTAGGGAAAGGCTCCCAACTCAGCCTCCTGCCCATCAGGAGCTCCTATGTGTCCCTCTTCATTGTAATCCCAGTTCTGGAGTCACTCAAAAAGAGAGGCAGCTGGATATCCTCTTATCCTCTCCGTGAATCCTGGGAATGCTCTTGGCTTCTTTCCATGGAGGGTGGAAGAGCTGTTTGCCAAGAAGGTGCTGACCAAAAGGCTTGCTTGAGGGAGAGTCTTTTGCCATCCACTTCTGGAAATTGGTCTGGGGGTGGCCTCTCTCATCCATTTCTAGCCATAAATTAACCTGTCTCACCACCTCCAGGGTGAAAAGGTCTAGGGCTTATATATATATTATATATAATACATGTTATTATATATATAAATATATGTACTCTTACTGGCAATCCACTCCCCCAGTCACTCCCAACTGTCATGGGTAAGTGGACAGACAAGCTGGCTCCCTGAAACCCCAAAGGCCATGGGCAGTGCTGAGGCCCCCTCATGCCACATCCTTTTCTGCACAGGGAATGTTTCCTGGGAGCCAGAGTGAAGTATTTCCAAGGCAGAGAACCCAGCAGAGGGCCCAAGCAACACCAGTGTCTGGGGGACAGCTTGACTGGACAGGGATGATGACACCAGGCCAGGAAAACCCTTCATTTCTGGAATTGTCATCACTTCTCCTGGGAGCATCTTAGTGTTTCTTGGGAGCTGGATTAATGCTGAGAACTGGGAGCTGGACAACCTGGAGCTTCACGAAAACTCAGAGCCTTGCCCTGGAGCAGTGGGAAGACCTCAACACCGAGGCCTATCAACAAGGGGACATACTCTGAGATCTCCCAACACCTCCCTGCTGAGCCTGTGCTGGCTGGGCTGATGGGGTGGGAAAGCAGCATCTTTGCCCAGAGGCAATGGAGACTAAACTAACAGAGAAGAAACAGGGAGAGAGTGAGAAAGAAGGAAAGAAGTGATGAGATGAGCCCAGGGGTGTCATAACAAAGGAAAACCCAAGGGAGAAATGGGGTAAAGAAACCACTGAAGAGATCACTGCACCGTGGGGGATCAGGGAAGGTATTATCCATACAAGCCTGACCTGATTTCGGTCTGGGAGATGAGGAGAAGAACAGTTCTAACCCTGAGGTAACTTCAGAGCGTCCTGCTGAGAGGAAAAGGCTCTGGTTATTCGTGAGGACACCACAACTCTTGGGGGTGCTGCCAAGCAGCAGAGAGTTCAGGGATAACAGAAGGGCTCCTCAGGCTGGGGGAACCAGAGCAAGGAATGGAGGGAAGGACCCCAGAGCCCACGGGGGTGAGGACCTGCGGAGAAGCCCAAGGGGAACAACCACAGTTCACTCAAACCCCCCTAGAGGATGGAAGATGAGCAGGAGGAAGGGCTGCCCTTGGAGCCACAGACCTTTCCTCTCCCCCTTCCCCCACTTGACATTTGGAGTGTGAATGTCTCTGTGTTTGGTGCTGGCAGAGATCACTTCTCCTGAAGGAGAAGGAGGTGCCGACAGCAGCAGCCGCAGGGACGCAGCTTTCCTCTAATGAACTAGAAAATAGTTTCCCTTTAATACTGATTATCCTGGAAGCCAGCTGAAGGGAATGTGATTTCCATAAAGATGAACCTGCTCAGCACCAGCTTCCTCAGCAGCACCACCAGCAGCAGCACAGGCTGGGCCTCAGCTGGGATGTTCTGCAGCATCCCGGGCTCGGCAGCACTGCCAGGTACCTCTGCTCCCCAACAGGTAGCAGGGAGCTGTGCCCCTCTCCAGCAGCTCTGTCTGCCTCTGAAAGCACTTGGAGCCCACCAGGAGGGATTGCTGAAACCCCTGAGACTGTTAATACATCCTGCCTTTCCCACCTCAGCCTGGCTCCCAAGTCACCTCTCTCACCTCAGCCTGGCTTTCCAGTTCTCCGCTCCCACCTCAGCCTGGCTCCCAGTTCACCTCTCCCACCTCAGCCTGGTTCCCAGTTCACCCCTCCCATGTCAGCCTGGCTTCCCATCCCACCTCTCCCATCTGAGCCCAGCTACTGGTTGTGTTGAGCACCTGGGTGCTGCTGTCACTCCTTTGCCACTCCATTTTGGGGCCATTTTGGCAATGGGACTGTAACAGGCAGATCTGTGGCTGTGGAAGAAACCAGGCTGGAAAGATCCAGCTGGGACAAAAAGCAAAAAGCCCTGACCCAGCTCCCTGCACGGGCACCAGTGCACCCACAGGAGGGGGAGCAGCAGGTCCAGCAGCAGCCTGGTTTGCACCATAAGCCAAGAATCCAGTTCAAGTCACTCCCTGGGGACCAAGATTTGCAAACGGTCAAGCTCCTCAGGCTCCCCCATGTTCTATTCCTGGCCAGACTTCCATCATGTTCTTAGATCTTCCACAACTGCCACCAGTTTGCTGGGAATCCCCGGGCTGGGGATGAGCAGATGGAGCAGCCCTGGGAGAAGGACTTGAGGGGGCTGGTGGGGGAGAGGCTGGACATGACCCAGCCCAGAACCCCCCATGCCCTGGGCTGATCCCCCAGTGTGGGCAGCAGGGCAGGGGGGATTCTGCCGCTCTGCCCCCTCAGCTGAGACCCCCCTGCAGAGCTGCCTCCAGCCCTGGGGAACAGCACAGGGAGCACATGGAGCTGCTGGAGAGAGTCCAGAGGAGGCCCCAAGATGATCAGAGGGATGGAGCAGCTCTGCTGGGAGGAAAGGATGGGAAACTTGGGATTGTTCAGCCTGAAGAAGAGAAGGCTCCAGAGTCACCTTATTGTGGCCTTCCTTGCCTGAGGGAAGCAACAAGAAAGATGGAGAGAGGATATTTCCAAAGGCCTGGAGTGCCAGGACAAGGGGGAATGGCTTCAAACTGCCAGATGGCAGGATTAGATGGGATATTGGGAAGAGGGTGGTGAGGCCCTGGCACAGGTTGCCCAGAGAAGCTGTGGCTGCCCCTCGATCCCTGGAAGTGTCCAAGGCCAGGTTGGACAGGACTTGGAGCAACCTGGGCTGGTGGGAAGTGTCCCTGTCTGCAGAAACAGGGGTTGGAAAGAGATGAGCTTTAATGTCCCTTCAACCCAGGCCATTCTATGGTTCCATGACAGTCACACCAAAGAGGTGGCTCAGAGGTGGCTCAGAGATGGCTCTCCCTGCCAGCCCTTCCCATGTATTGATGCTGCTTCTCCCTGGCCCTGAGCAGCTCCACAGCACCAACACATGCCCTGAACATGTGTGTGCAGCCTCTGTGCCCTCCTGCAGCCCACACTGTGCTTTCCCAGGCTGTTTGCACAGTGAGTACCTGCACAGCACTGCCCTTCTGCATTCCTGAGCTCTGCAGTATTTTATACCTGAAGAAAGGTCTTCAATATTGAATTTTCTCCTCTGGAAAATGCCAGCCAAGATCCTCCACTGTGCATGTGAGTGCTTGCTCTCAGCTGGGGTGCAGATGGCTGCAGGCTCGCAAAATCTGGCTGAAGGGAAGCTTTGGGTGCATAGTTTCTGCATGTTCACACTCATGTTTGTGCTCCCTGGTACTCCTGTGCCTCACCAGCATATTTGTGGCTAACATGTTATTAATCATGTGCAGAGCATATGTCCTGCACCAAGACACATGGACACACCATTCCCAGGCCATATGTGAAAAATTAAGGGGGGGAAGGGATGTATAAATGAGAGAAACAAGGAGTCTGGCTGCCTGTGCGTGCCCATGGGCGAGCAGCACATGCCAGGGAGAGCCACCAGCCCTGAGCAGTGGGAGCACCTGCACCAGGCCAGAGTCAGCATTCCCTGCCACGGTGCCACCGCCTGGGTCAGCACTTCTGCCTCCCCTCACATGGATTATGTTGTCACTAATAACCACATAAAATATTCAGGAGCTTGCTGCTCTGCCAGAGGCACTGCGGGGATGGGAGTGCCAGGAGATGGATGGATGGAGGCCTGGGAAGCACCAAGAGCTTGCAGGGCTCTGCTGGGCTCAGTTTTTGGGAAGGGGATTTATGCTCCTAGCAGCAGCTCAGTCCTGCATGGGGAGGCATTTTGTGCCTCATCCCACCAGAGGGAGAGCAACTGGTAGGGACCTGCTGCTGGAGGGGACTAAACCACCCCAGTCCTGCTCCCTGGATCCTTGTCCATGTTAAGTGCACACATGGCTCTGCTTTAGAGACAGGAAACCTGGGAAAACTCTCTCTGATCCCTGGGAGGTGGTTCCCACTCTCCAAAATGCCATGTGGATGGCAGCACCACAGCTACCTCTGTCCAAGCCCAGGACTGGGACCCTCTGACTGCCTGGGGAGTCACAGGAACACAAGGGGATGGTCTTGGGTGACTTTCCTTTCTGCCAGGACGTGGATGTCTTGAGGGGCTGGAGCCAGGGACAAGATGCCACGGGGACAGGTGTTGTGACAGCCTTGGCACAGTGCTGGTGGCAGCAGCCTGGCAGCAGCTCTGGAGAAGGAATGCAGGCAGGAGCCCAGCACAGCACTGGGAGCCATGTGCTGTCCCCAGCCTGCTGGGAATCACTGCCCAGCTCAGACAGGAGAAGCCCTGGGGGTGGCAGGGCTGGTCATGCTCATGTGCTTCTCCATGGGAGCCTTCAGAGCTGCATCTCCTCCAAGTGTCACCTGCTGCCAGTGCCATCAGCTCTCCTGTCACCCAGGAGCAGCAGCAGCTGGCACAGCTTTTGGCACAGCTGGGCTCCCTGCCCTGAGCCCTGAGGCCCCCATGGCCTCTGATGGCCCTGGCTGTGGCCACCACTGCCCACGGGGCTCACCATGGGTGGCTGGTGAGACAAGACAAGAGCCAGTGCTCTGCCCAGCGTGGGCTCACACGCTCAGCAGATGCTGCTTTTTGGAGCAGGGCTCCTGGATCTGAGCAGCAGGAGGTGCCTGAGGGGAGGAGACCACGGACAGAGCATCTGCTGCACATGGGACAGAGGTGAGGGAGGGAGATAAAAACTGGTCCCCTGCCTCCCTCCCTCCTGAAAGCAACAGTGACACGGACAACTCTTCCTGCTTACGTTTGGAATCCTGGAAGGATGTGGTTTGGGGCAGTTCTTTGATCTTTCCTTGGTCACAGAAGGAAAGACATCACAGTTTTCACATCACAAAAGGCTGCAGGGGTTGTGCAGGACACAAGCACTCCCTGGCACTCCTGGAGTGGGGCTGTGGGGCTGATGCCCCCATGGTCCCATTTCCCCTGTTGTGCCCAGGTGCACTACAAGTCCCCACATTGGTGTTTAGGCAATTCCTCTTACCCAGCCCCAGGATCCCAAAGGAAAACAACAGGAAGCTCTCAGCATTCCCCACGCTCTTCCTGCATCTCTAAATTCCCTTTTGAGTCAGTCTAGCTGGAGCTGTCAGTGCCACAGTCACGTGTGGGGCACTTAATGCCAGGAGGGCTGGGGGCTTGAGCACCTTGTGCACACTGGAAGCAGTCTGACCCTTTCTTCTCACCTCCCCTGATGTCAGAAGCTCCAAGGGATGCTTATCTCCACATCCAGGTCCTTTACAGTGGCTCTCAGCCTTGCCAGTGCATTGGCATAAATGAAGCAGATGCCACCACGGAGTGAAGTCCATCAGGATCAGCCTTAACCTGTCCATTGCTCCACACGTGGCTTTGCATCTCTCACCCACAGCTCCTCCACAGAGACACAAAACCCCACAAAACCATCCCACCTTTCTTCCCTGTGCCCCTAGGGGAGAGGGGGATTCTCCAGGTGGCTTTGGAGCATCTTGGGCTGCTCTTTGAGGTGGTTGGTCTGTGAGAATCAAGGCTGATCGTGGTCAGAGGCACACCAAAGAGCCCTGGAGCTTCCCAGTGTGCTGCCAGCAAGGAAACACCGGAGTCAGACAGAATTCCAAGGTGTGTGGTGAGCCAGGAGACACCCCATGGGCTGGGGAACAGCTGAGGGGAAGTGGCAGCTTGATTTTGGCTCTAGGCACGCACGAGCCCCTCTCCCCTGGGACAGGGGGCACTGGGATTTAGTAAAACATATCACCCACCTGTGGCTCTGCAGGGGGATTTTGTCTTGTAAAAGGATTTATTCATAAAGCCACGGCAGCAGGAAACCAATCCTTGTCCTGCGGGCCCTGCAACGTGTGTATAAAGTAAATTAGAACAAGGTCTGCGTGTGAAGGTTATAAACAAACATAACACGGGTTAGGAGTGGGGAGGGAGAGAAAGAGTTGGAGGGAGAGAGAAAAAGGCAGAGGAAGAGGTAGGGGAGAGCCCTTTCATAATTCACAGTTCCTGAAATAAAAATAAGGCTGGAATCATGTTTTGGGTAGAAGGGAGAGCGCGTAGGAAGTGTGTACTTGCCAATCTGCCAAAAGAAAGTTGCTTTTTATTTTCTTAAGAAGGCAATTATGTATTTTTGTCATCCCCTTCCTACTTTGAAGCCGCTGAACCTGCTTTGCTCAAACTTTCCAAACAATTTGCCCTCAGGCTGCTGCCAGAACTGCAGCACTTACACCGGGAGGATGAAAGCGGGCGAGTGCCGCGGCACCGGCGCCGCGCGTGCGGAGCAGAGGCACCTCCAACTCGTGTCTGCCTCTGCATCTCGTGGGGCCGGAGCCACCAGCTCCCCTTGCTGCCTTCTGCAAAAGAAGGGGGCTTTTGAAGCTTCGGTTTGCCTCGACTCGGGTCAGAAGCTCATCACAGGCGCGCGGGGATGCTGAAATGTCAGTGCGACTCCAGAGATGCTGCTTCTCCTGGAAGTCCCACCTTGGGAGATCAGGGTTTGGCAGGTGGAGGGCAGGGCACAGGTGAATTCGAGTCCAAGCTGGTGCTCAGCAGACCCTGGACAAGGAACATACATGGACTTCTCAAGATCCAGTGTTGACCTCATCATTTACAGAGGGAAATTCCATCCCCACCTCAGTGCCTGCTCCTCTCCACCTCAAATCCCTGAGCCCTTCCTGGGCTTCCTAACCCTTCAGGAATCATTGCAGCACTGGGGTAGATACTGAGTGGCTTTGGGATAGATCCCATGGGGTTGAACTTCTCAGGTTGTACCTGAGGTTCACAGCCAGTTGCAGCCCTGGTAGGATGGGCAGAATATCAACAAGTTTTCCTCTCTGCTGTGCTCCTGTGCCTCCAGCTCTGCTATGTCGGCGTCCCTCACTCCTGGAGATGTCTCCTGTTTCAAGGAAGCCGTGGATTCTCACCCATAAGTGAGACAGGCATTTGAGGCAGCAGGTTGCCTCGATTTAAGGCTCCTGCTTCACTTCCAATAGCAAATGAAAATTTTTTTTTGGTGAATTTAATTCACAGCTTTTCCTGCAGGTTGTTTGAACTCTGCAGAGTTGTTGTAGCCAATATGAGAAGGATAAGGCTGCGTGCAAGAGGAAAGGGATCATTTTGATCCCACCTGAGTCAAGTCAGCATCCGAAGGCCTCCCAGTTCCATATCCATGTTGCCATGCTGACAGCATTCCTGCCACTGCTCCTTGCCCCACCCTGTCAGCAATATCAAATGCTGCCTATAAATTACTAATAAGAAGGATATGTACCTTGGAAAACAAGGTAGTGCCTGTGGGTGGGATGGGATCAATTTTCTAACCCAATGTAAACAGTGCAGTAACTTTGATATTCATGATATTCATACCCAGGAGGCAGGAGCTGGGCATTAAGGTCACGAGATAGCAGCATTACAAGTAGCACATTACAGAGATGCATGGGCTTGGAGCCCCTGGAAGCAGATAGGAGTGACCCAGCCATGGCCAAATGTGCTCCTGCCTGGTGTGATAACTCCATCATCTGAGGGGGTCAATAATGCTGAGAGGATCCCAGGGGAGGCGAGAAACTGGAATCCCTCATTGGACTCACAAGTTTATATTTAAAGGGTTTAGGGTTTGCATATCCATGCTATTAAAATCGAGGGGTTTCACAAGGATGACATAAGGGGAAAACCCAGATTAACAAATCTTGGGGTCTTACAATCACATCACAGGAAAAATCCTATTTTGTCTTGGGGGATTTTACAGAGGGGAACAGGTAACACAAAGGGAGAGAGAAAACACAAAAGGTTTTCTGCACAGGTTTGATGAGATCAGGGCATGGCTTCTCCAGGCCTGGGCAGGACATTCCGAGCCCTTGTCTTCAATGGATCCTTGTCTGGACTCCAGATGGAGGTTTTTCCCCAGTCTTTGTCAGCCCAAGGCTTTATTTAAACTTTGCAGGTTTTCTTTTTCTCATATCCAGTTTTGGGAATCCAACAATCATCCTCCTTCAGGTCCCACACTCAGCCTTAACTTTGTCTTGTACTTATAAATATGACAAATATGGCCATGACTGGGTTGGTGTGAAGAGAATCACACAAGCTCAACTTGTCCCATCCCCTGCCCTGTGCAGGGTCACCTTCCACTAGCCCAGGTTGCTCCAACCTGGCCTTGGACACTTCCAGGGATCCAGGGGCACCCACAGCTTCTCCGGGCAACCTGTGCCAGGGCCTCCCCACCCTCACAGGGAAGAATTTCTTCCCAGTATCTCATCTGGTGAGGAACAGTGACAGGGGGAAAAAGCAAACACGAGTCAGTTCAGCAGCTGCATCTTGAGAGGACCCACCTGTCCCTCTGCTTATCTGAAAGACAAACTGGCAAAGATATGCCTTGATAATTAAGAATTCCACTAATTAGAGCTGCTCTTCAAATGTGACATGACTTGCAGATCACATGTGATGCAGACCACTCATTTATTTCACAGTCCATATTCTCATTTTTCTTTTCCATAAGACCTTTTTTTCTGGTGCATCTGCTATTTGAAAAAAATGAAGTCTCAGAAGGAGCAAAAATGGTGAGCAGAAGGGTGTGACCATGAGTATCATGATGAGGGAAAGGCAGTTGTGAACGCTCTTAATGTTTGCAGTAATTAAGTAACTGTCTAAATTCCTAAATCCCGATTTTGAAATCATTTGGTTGACTTGACACGTCCAAGTCCCAGAGCTTTTAATTCAAATATAAAGCTTGATTGGCAAATTAATATAAGGCTATGAATGAAATTAATGAAAGATTAAAGACCAACAGCTCATGCTGATATAAAAATTACCCCTCCAAAATAGGTTATGCAATAATTAGAATAAGTTACCACTATGTTAATATTAATTCTGATATAACATTTGTTCATCGATTAGATTTACTGATTCCCAACGAAGTTCTAAACCCTTAGATGTGTGTGTTGAATCTTTCCAGGCCCTGTTAATCATCTTTATTTTCAATTCCATAATTTTTAAAATTGCTATAAAGCGAATTTTCATTAATAAATTGTATAGTGGAGCACTCGAGTTCTCAGTTGCACTGAGCAAAATGAGATCTAAAGAGCCATTAGGACCATGGAATGGGTAATTGATTATCCCAAATTACTTGGTCAATGTGCTTGGAATCCTCGAACTCGTTGTTTCCCTCTCAGCCTCTGCATCTCCTGTCAGCCTGGAAAACTGAGAAAGGGACAATCCCAGGGGTTGTCCAGCTGGGTTTTGCTCCCAAAGTGCTGCAGAGTGTGGAGTTTTGCAAGTTGGCCCTGAGACAGCAGTGCCCTGGCAGCCAGGAGGGCCAACCCTGTCCTGGGGCATCAGGGAGGGGATTGTCCCGCTCTGCTCTGCCCTGGGGCAGCCTCACCTCAATATTGGGGCAGTTTGGGGGGACACAATGGAAGGAAGAGATTGAGCCATTGGAGAGTGTCCAAAGCAGGGACAGGGAGATGGGGAAGGGCCTTGATTTGAAGCCACGGGAGGACACTGAGGGCACCTTGGTGTGTTCAGCTGCAGCAGAGGAGACTGAGGGGAGGCCTCAGTGCAGTTCCAAGTGCCTGGGCAGGGGCAGAGGAGGGGCAGGGACTGAGCTCTGCTCTGGGGGGACCAGGGACAGCAGCCAGGGAATGGCTGGAGCTGTGTCAGGGCAGGCTCAGGTTGGATCTCAGGCAAAGGTTCTTCCCCCAGAGGCTGGTTGGGCACTGCCCAGGCTCCCCAGGGCAGTGGGCACAGCCCCAAGGCTGCCAGAGCTCCAGGAGGGTTTGGCTGATCCTCTGGGGCACAGGGGGTGACTGTTGGGGATGGGCCTGTGCAGGGCCAGAGGTTGGACTGGATGATCCTTGTGGGTCCCTCCCAGCTCAGCATATTCTGGGATTCTGGAATTTGTGTCTCTGAGTTCACAGGCTGTGTCAGAGAAAAAAGGGACTTATTATTCAGTAGGTTGGGTTGTAGAGCAGGGCTGGGATACGCAGAGATTTCATGTGTCACATTAATTGGGCCAGATGAGGTGTCAGCCACATATTCAGAGGGTATGGAAAGGAAAACCCTTGGTACTCCCTCTCCTAAACGTGACCTGTGTAGGGCTTGTTTCCAAATTCAGCCTTTCTTCTCCTTTCCTCCCCTTAATACCAAACTTATTTCATCCAGCCAACTAAACCATAGATCAACAGTGTTTCTCAGCTGAGAATATTCCAGTATTTTAAAATAAATTTTTTCTTCCATAATTGTGTTCAGCTTTATCATTACTTGTTGTCTGCTCTGCAGCACTTTGGTTAATACTCTGGAATTTTTTATGGACTCTGCAATTTATTGCACTGCTTCTCTCTCTGTCTTGTTTTTGACAGATGATAACTAAATTCTTTTGTTTCTGATCACTTATTCTTGTTTTATAGTGTAATAAAAAATAAAAACAGCCCAGTAAAATAGTGTAAATTGAGTGTGTGCAGCTGCATAGACCTGTTTTTCCTTATTGAATGGATGCATCCCCCTATCCTGTATCCTTGGCCCTGTGCATCCTCCCAGTTCCAGTGATGGAAAGAGCCTTTCTGCTGCTGCTACAGGGAAAAAACCATCAGATACAAATGGTCCTTGGATGTCAGCTCTGTCTTCATATAATCAGAGCTTGGGCTGGGTTGAGAGGCATCTTAAAGCTCATCTCGTTCCACCCCCTGCCATGCGCAGGGACACCTTCCACCAGCCCAGGTTGCTCCAAGCCCCGTCCCACCTGGCCTTGGACACTGCCAGGGATCAAGGGGCAGCCACAGCTTCTCTGGGAAACCTGTGCCAGAGCCTCCCCACTCTCACAGGGAACAATTTCTTCCCAATATCCTATCTAAATCTACCCTCCTTCATCTTAAGGCCATTCCCCTTGTGCTGTCCCTCCATCCCTTGTCCCCAGTCCCTCTCCAGCTCTCCTGGAGCCCCTTTAGGCCCTGGAAGGGGCTCTCAGCTCTCCCTGGAGCCTTCTCTTCTCCAGGTGAACCCCCCCAGCTCTCCCAGCCTGGCTCCAGAGCAGAGGGGCTCCAGCCTTGGCAGCATCTCCGGGGCCTCCTCTGGACCCTCTCCAGCAGCTCCATGTCCCTGTGCTGTTGGATCCCAGAGCTGGAGGCAGCTCTGCAGGGGGGGTCTTCAAGACCCTCCAGTCAGAGTCTTGGCTGACCCTGACTGTCTGAATCCCCTTTGGCTGGCTGAGCCCTTCAAAGAGTCCACAAAACAATCCACCAAAACCCCACTTGTTCTGGGTGTTCATCTCCTCTTCTCAGCACTTTGACACCCCCCACACACATGGTGTGGGATACGTGACAAACAACATATCCTGGACCCAGCCAGCCCCTGGGGCCTGCCCCTGCATGCTCTCCAGCTGCTTCCCAGCTCCAAAGTCAGATGTTAAAACCTCTGGTCTCCGGTCTCAAGGCTTGGAGCATTGCCACATTCCATATTTTGGAGGGGACAGTGGTGGAGTCCTGGAAGCCGCACACCTACTGCATCAGCTCAGACAAGCCCTGGCTCTCAGCTCTCCATCTCCTGCATCAGGACCTGCCTGTCTTCACCTGGGAGAAGAGCAGAAACCTGTTGCATAAGACACACAATCATCTCCCTGCAGCTTCCTGCTGCAAATCACATTCCAGCAGATGATTTTCACCTTCCTCGTAACTAATGAAAAACCCTTTAATTCAATGTGTTGACATTAAAGCTCAGGTCTCTTCCCTGGAATATAAATGGAAGTGGGACCCAGGCTTTTCCAGATAAAGGCAGTTTGGAAGGACAGGTTTGCTTTTTTCTGTGGATTTAACCTGCATTGGTTTGTTTAATGATAAAATAGCAGAGAGACTGTGGTTTCTCAGACTAAAATTTAGGTCAGATCTGTCCCAAATCCTTGGCAATACAGATGACTAAAATCCTAAGATGGCACAGGCTTGGTTGGCACAAAACAGCCCCCCAACACTTTTCCAGGACACCTACATGCCTTTGTGCTGAGGCAATCTCCTGGGAAGGCACAGAGCAGCACATTTAGTCCTGCCAACACCCTCCCTTTCCCTGCTCTGGCATCTCCTTTCAGCTGCAGAAGACCCTGCCCACCAAAACCCCACCCAACCTCTATTTCAGCCTCTGCTCTGCCAGAGGATCTTCTCTTGGGAGGATCCCTTTATCATCTGCTGCAGAGGGAGTGGTGGGAGGAGGCCAGACCTCTCTAGCAGTGTGAGGAAATGAATGGGGACATCACCCTGCATCCTTCAACTCGCTCTCACCTGGGGAGTGGTGGGATCATGGTCCTGAAGAAGGTCCCACTGCTTCTGTGGTGAGGAACAACCTGCAGTGTGGGTCATGTTGGTGATGCCAATGGAGCTGGGGGTGTCTGGGCAGCCTTGCCCTGTTCCTCCACTCCTCCAAGCACCACATGTGATGTGGAAGGGAATAACAGTGGTGTTTCCTCCACCTCTCCAAGAAGCCTGTGTGATGTCACCTGTCCCCCTCACTCTGTCCCTGCTCTGCAGATCATGTCCTAATTCATCTCCCACCCACTGCCACTGACTCTGCTCTGAATCACAGGGTCACAGAATCACAGAATGTGCTGAGGTGAAGGGACTCACAAGGATCATCCAGTCCAACTCTCAGCCCTGCACAGGCCCATCCCCAAGAGTCACCCCCTGTGCCCCAGAGGATCAGCCAAACCCTCCTGGAGCTCTGGCAGCCTTGGGGCTGTGCCCACTGCCCTGGGGAGCCTGGGCAGTGCCCAAACAGCCTCTGGGGGAAGAATATCTCATATCCAATATTCTAATACTCGAGTATCCAACCTGAGCCTGCCCTGACACAGCTCCAGGTCATTCCCTGGGGTCCTGTCCCTGGTCCCCACAGAGCAGAGCTCAGTGTCTGCCTCTCCCCTTCCCCTCGTCTGGAAGAGTCATTGGGAATCTCGCGCTCCCAAACTCTGCACCAGTCACTCTCCAGAAGATCTGGTTTTGTCCTGTGCTTATCCAGCCTCAGGATCCCACAGACTCCCTGAGCATCTCTCCTGCTTTGTCCCAACATTCTGCCACCACCCCCAAGACTGAGACCTGCATGTGTGTGGTCAGCACACGTGAGGAAGCTTTGCTGCTCTCCCAGAATCTCATTCCAGAGGTGTGTCCCAGAGAATCCCCCTGGAGATGCTTCTGGTCCAGAAGGCTGCAGAGGTGTTGAAGCTGGAAGTCAGTCCCTCAGGCACAACCAGGATCCATCAGGGAGCTCTCCAACGTGCTGATGTCCGGGGAGCAGCATGTCTGTATTTTGCAATCTGAGTGCAGATCTCAAACCCAGATTTGACGGCGTCCTCTTGTCTTCAGGTGAGACACGTGGCAAGTGCTTGGCTGCTTTCTCCTCACCTTGTGTGAACAACTCACAGTCACGGAGGAGGGAAGAGATCTTGTGGTTTTGGAAAGGTGCTTGGGAGCAGTTGATGTGAGTCACTGCCAGGCATTAAGAGTGGCTCTAGATACCTGCCAGATTAGGGAGATGAATCACAGTCGTCGTGACCCCTACATGTGTCTGGCAAGTTGTTCTCTTGTTACCTAGTGAACAATCTGTTTTTCATGATCCTAAAATAACAATGTTTAGGCATAAATTTCGTTTTTACTTCTCAGCTCCGTGTGAGTCACTGGCACGGAAGGAAAAGAGGGAGGAATCCTGTATATAGACTGCACATGGCTCAGGAGCAGGGAATTCTGAACAGGGAGCAGTCCAGCTCTGGTGATGCCCCACTGCCATCCCCTCCTTTACTGGGGTGACCGACTTGGCACGAGGGGAGTGTGCTGATCCAGGAGCCTCCACTGCAGCTCTTCATCCCAGATTATCTCCTGTGCTTCCTCCTGTCATCTCACTTGCCTCCCTAAGAAGTGTCTGGCTTGGATCCCGTGGTAAACTTGCTGGCTGCTGCCAGCCCTGTGCCAAAGCTTGCCTTTCAAATCTGAAACAAGAGCAGGTTGTAGGCTTGACATTTTTCAGCAACTAAGCCAAAGTATACGGCAAATGATATTTTTACCTTTTTTCTCTGTGCCCTTTTCTTTCCTCATGTCTGTTTGCTTCTGTCTTCAGTTTGCCTCACTAAAAAGAAAAAAAAAACAACAAAAATTCAAACTCAAGTGTCACCAACTCAATAATTGCCCTTTCAATATGTCGCTGTCCAAGATGACTCTGAGCAACAAGGCTGCAGGGTCAAAGACTTGCCCTTGGAGGTTCTTTAAACTAAAGGGAACGTGTTGCAGTGACATATTTAATGCTGAAAGCTGTGTTTTTCTCCCTTCTCTTCATAGGCATTTCATAGGCATCTACTGACAGTTCAGCTCTTGCACGGCTGTTTGTTTGCAGTGGATGTGTGCCAGCTGTAACTTAGATACAGTTAAATATTTCATGTCAAACCAGGATTGCTTCCCTTCTGTGACCACCCCACAACAGCCAGGGGCAGGGTGACTTACAGATGAGATTCCACTCTCCAACTGCCAGTGCCTTCAGGAGCCCCTTGGGCAGCACGGAGGCAGGAGCTCACATTTCTGGGAAGGCTTATATCTTATATATTTTTTTTTTAACTTATTCATTGCAAGAATTAAAATAATCTGAAGCAACCAGGAAGGTGAATGTCTCTGTTTAAAAAAGGGTTAGAGTCCCTTCCAGCAACTGAAAGGGCTCCAGGAGAGCTGAAGAGGGACTGGGGACAAGGGATGGATGGACAGGACAAGAGGGAATGGCTTCCCACTGCCAGAGGGCAGGGTCAGATGGAATATTTGGAAGGAATTCTCCCTGTGAGGGTGGGGAGGCCCTGGCACAGGTTGCCCAGAGAAGCTGTGGCTGCCCCTGGATCCCTGGAAGTGCCCAAGGCCAGGTTGGATGGGGCTTGGAGCAACCTGGGCTAGTGGAAGGTGTCCCTGCCCATGGCAGGAGGCTGGAGCAAGATGAGTTTAAGGCCCTTTCCAACCCAAACCATTCCATGATTCTTGGATTTGAGAGCAGCAGATGTACAAGGAAAAGGGGAGAAATGCTGAAATGGAGCAAACTGAGCAAGGCAACCGTGTGAGGTCCAGAACTACATCCTGTGCTTGTGGGTCTGCAGTTAAACAGGGGACTGGACCTTTGGGGGTGCTTTGACCTCCAGCCACTGCCCCTGCAGGGCCCATCCCAGCAGCCCAGAGCCCAGAGTAGATGCTCAGGGACCACGACCCCTACCCAGTCCCACTGTCCTGATGCCCCCTGCAATGCTGCCAGTGGCAGCAGCACAGTCCCATGGGGAAACCCCAAAGCCCCCCCCAGATCCCTTGTGCATCCATTTCTCCTGCACAGAGGACCTGGCTTATCACCCCCAGACCTTCTTCCTCATCCCAGTGAGGAGGGGCCCAACTCTGACCTTCCAAAGTTCCTGGCAAAAGGGCTGAGCTGTGGCTCTGCTCCCTGGGGAGGACAGAGGGTGTTTCCATCAGGACAACTCTGGCAAGCAGGGAACAGGTTTGCCAGGAATGAGGCACCAAAGGGGACCAGCAACAGCACCAGCCAGGTCAGGGGAGCCCTGAGCCAGCAGATCTCCCACTGTGATGGGCAACCACAGCCAGGACCAGAAATGCTCCTTATTAACACAGAAATTTATGCTGCCTATAAAGTACATTCACAGTGACATATTTAGTAACCCAATTAATACTCTGCGACAGACATTTTAGTGTAACTAATTCTGCTCTGTGTGCTCCCTTTAGAGGGATATAAATGGCTTTGTGTTGTGCTATTGATCGCTGTGGCCACAGGGTTTCACATCCCACCAGCCATCCACCATACCCCGGGAAGGTCCTCAGGCTTCAAATCCCTCTGCACCTGCCCCTGGGGTGGGAAAGTGGATCCCCAGTTAAAAAAAGCAGCATTCTGCCCTGTGGAGGGTGTGGCCTGTGGATTTGGTGGATGGGATGGGATGGGATGGGATGGGATGGGATGGGATGGGGTGGG
>NW_020885016.1:252170-322810 GCF_003945725.1 Corapipo altera | reverse complement strand
ATGGGATGGGATGGGATGGGATGGGATGGGGTGGGATGGGATGGGATTGGATGGGATGGGATGGGGTGGGGTGGGATGGGATGCATGGCTTCAGCCCCACACCCCGTCCTCTGCAGAACCAACCCCAGCCCACAGGTCTCCAGTCCAGCCTCTCCCCTGGTGCCATGCAGTGTTAGGGACACTGTTTTGTCTAAAACCCATCACCCCTGCACGGCCTTCCCACCCGGAGCAGTGATGGGGCCGTGGTGCTCCATTCCGGCTCCGGAGCAGGGTTGCCATGGAAACTGATACTGTTGATTTTTTTCTGCTCTCCAAACCAAGCCCGTGGCATCAGTGCTTCCATCCACAGTGCCTGGTGGGATCTTCCTCCAGCAGTGGCTGATGGGGGGCAGCTGCTCCCCCTGTTCCCACCACAACCTCCCCTTTGCCCACCCACCCAAGCCCTGAGTGCGAGCACAGCCACACTGCTCCTGTGTACTTCCAGCTTCCCAAGGCTTCCCAGCAATCCACACGGGTGGATTTCACATCCCACCTCTACTTCTTGCCATCCAAAACACCCCCTTGGCAGACATCCCCTCCCCTTGGCAGACATCACCTCCAGGAGCCTGCAAAGCTGTTCCCTTCCCTGCTCCATGTCCTCAACCCAACACCAGGTTCTCAGGCAGGAGGGGCAGCAGAGGAGACCAAACATCCAGGAGCATCCCTCTGGAATGAGAGGCCCTGGAGAAGAGACAGAGGCACTGGAGGGATGTCAGGGGAAGGGCAGACTTGCTGTGGAAGGAGGACAGGGTGGGTGTGGTGGTGGCTCTGGGCAGGCAGAGGCCAGGAGCCAGCACTGGGGGCTGGGAGAAGGGGACATGCACTGCAGAGAGGTGTCTTCAGGCAGAGCAGTCACTGCTTCCCTGCTTTCCTACATCCAGAGGCTGCGTTTTCATTATTCATCCCCCTTCAGGGGAACTATCTCATCCTAATAAAAATGTCAGAAGGAATATACAGATACACACACACCCCAGATGAGGGGTTGCCACAGTGCACGGACAGATGTGGTGATTTGTGGCCTCCTGGGCTGCCACAGCCCTTCCCCCCTTGCCGTGGTCGTGGTTCCTGCCCCAGGCCCAGGACGTGGCTGCAGGGAGGGCAGAGCAGATGGCCATGGTGGCCTTCAGCCTTGAGGCAGGATCCTGGTACCTGCTACCACAGCTCCCTGCATCTGAAGCTCCTGTTTGACTGCAGGCTCTGCTGCATCCCAGTGCCTTTTCTGGCCTTTTCTCCAGCATCTTTTTTCCTGGCTCAAGCCTGGGTTGGGTCTCCCAAAGTGTTCATGCTGCAGCAAAGCTCTGCATGGAAGTGTCCCCATCAGCCATGGCAGCTTTGGGATCACCAAAATTCACTTCAGCATTGACTCATCAGGGTTGCCTGGAGAAGCTGTGGCTGCCCCTGGATCCCTGGAAGTGTCCAAAGGCAGGCTGGACGGGGCTTGGAGCAACCTGGGCTAGTGGAAGGTGCCCCTGCCCATGGCAGGGGTTCTGAAAGAAGATGAGCTTTAAGGTCCCTTCCAACCCAAAGCATTCCATGATTCCATGGTTCCAATTTTGCAATAGCTACTGTTTAATTTCCTCAGGAAATTCATGACTCCTGCTCGTGAAAGCTCTTTCCTTTTCTCTTCCCTTTCCTGTGGAAACCACCTCCTTCCCTGGGGTCAGTGGGCTGCTGCAGCTGCCCAGATGTGCAGGTGGGTGCTGTTTCTCCTCAGTTTGTGCCTGTCCCTGCCCATCCCAGGGTTCTCTCGGCGTGCTGCTGCATCCCAAACCTGCATTAGGAGCGTGGCATTGGTGCTGCAGCTCCGTGGGAAGCGCGAGAGCTCCGGTTCCCCCGCGATTGCTGGGTGGCAGTTCTGATAAATCAACTGCTTTATCACCAGCACAGGCACTCAGCATTAACTCTACATGTGCCCAGCTCTGGGTCATTATTCACCAGGAAAGGGACAGGGAGATCCTCAGCAAGTCCCTCTGAGGAGCTGCCACGTCCCTGCCCTGGCTCCTGGACATGCACACGCGTGTGTCCAGCTGTGGGATGACACCAACATGGACACACGGGATAAACTCCGTGTGTTTGAGCACCTGCAGGCATGGGACAGACACACCACATGCCCCCCACAGCCAGGGGGCATCCAAGGTGGTGAAGGGCCTTGAGGGAAAGCTGAGGGCACTTGTTCTGTTCAGCCTGTGCCAGGGCCTCCCCACCCTCACAGAGAAGAATTTCTTCCCAATATCCCATCTAACCCTGCTCTCTGACAGTGGGAAGCCATTCCCCCCTGGCACTATCTGCCCATATAAGAAGTCTCTCTCCCTCCTGTTTATAAGCCCCCTTAAGCTCCTGGAAGGCAGCAATGAGGCCTCCCTGAAGCCTTCTCTTCTCCAGGCTGAACAACCCCAGCTTTCCCAAAGTGTCAAAAAAATAGTTGTTCGGGATAGGGATCTTGAGAGCTCAAAGTTTGGGTTTCCCAGTGGCTTTGGCTGCAAATCTGGTCCTCTCCATCAGGCAGGTATCACCCTTTCTCTGCTCCAATGGTGATGGAGACACCTGGACACTTGGGAAGGATCACAGAGAAGCATCTGTTCCCACCATCAGCTCTGGGGACCAGCAGATCCTTGCAAAAATGAGCTTTGGGAGTGCCAGCCCTGTGCCTAATGCAGATTGCTTGTACTTGAGTAGAGATCATGTCAAAATCAGAGGGGAAAAAGCCTTTGCCAAGCAAACCCTCCAGCACATCCGAGGTCCTTCCTGCTAAATCAATATTGGCAATGCCTGCTGCTCTCCACCTGGGATGGCAAGAGAGAAAATCGGGGGCTGATTTCCTTCTAATATTGCTTTGGATGTCATCTGTTCCTCAGAACAAACATCTCATAATTCAAGGTTTCTCTGAGAACTTCAGTTCTGTCGCGAGCAAACCTCCTGCCAGGAAGCACAGATTTCCCTTGCCAGGCTCACACTTATTTCTTGAGTAATATTCCACTGCATTTCCAAGCCCTTCAGAAGTAGAAGGCTTTGTTTTATCCCTGCCTGGAACAAATTGCAATGTCTCTTTGCCAAAGAGTGCCCTTGTACCAAACTGTCCGTGCATTTGCCTGATTTCGCTGTTTTTCCAGCCTGTTTTGCTGCTGACAAAGTGCTTGGTCTGAGCACTGGTGCCACAGGATGGACTCTGGGCCAAAGCCTGGTCCCAGCTGATATTTTTCTCCTGGAGTGTCTCTACTTCCAGCAATGTAAACAGCATAAAGACCTGTGAGGGTGGCAGAGGGGATATAAGCTGGGATTTGATGGGCTGTTTACAATTCCTCAGCCTCTGAGTGACAGCACAGGGCCACACAGCCCTGGGAATAGACTTTGTGAGATCTTGCCTTGGCTACAAGAGGATTAATGGCAGGGGGAGATTTGCTTTGTCTTAGTGATTTTTGGACAACTTCAGTCAATCGTGGTAAGCCAGGATAATTGCTGCGTGTGGCTCTTCCCCAGGTCCCATTAACAGCAACTTTGGCAATTTTCATAAGCAAACAAGGTGAAGATGACCAGCTCTGCTCCTCCTGATGCAGCCACTGGAGCAACAGCAGATGTTGGGGGACATCACACTGCATCAACACCCTCCCTGCAGGCTGTCAGTGGCTGCTTCTCCCTCCAGACCATCACAGACACTCCAAAAACCTCTTTGCAGCAAGCCCATGCCCACTAAAATGCACATGTACCTTTGCTGCCAGCGACTAGAGGGCTGGTAATAAACCATCTTCCTTTTTGGAAGGCTTTTTTTTGTGCTGGCTTTTTGTTCAAAGCTTCCTGCTTGCAGGCTTTTAGGTCCAGAAAGGCAAGTAGAAATGATTAACACAAGTTTTAATAAATCCTGATGGGGTCTTTTAGACTGATAGATCACCAGGGGTTGTTTATTACCATGTCTTGTAGCTCATATAACATGTTTTATTACTGTGCTTACAGTTATGTATAAAATGTCTGCAATGAGCTTCACCACAGACTAAATCTTCAGGGAGTTGCTGGGTGGTGAAAGTAGAAGTTTCACCCTTAATTTTTGGAAACATAAGGTTTATAATCCATCAGGCTCAGCGTGGACCCTCAGTGTGCCATTCCCATGGTGCTGCTTCCATGGTGCCCACACCAAGGGCTGCCATCACTCCATTTTCCAGTTGGGAAGAACAGTCCCACACCCACTGAGGGTTTTTTTTTTTCAGTGGACACCCTGTTTTGTGTTGGCTGTGTGTGGTCACTCCCAAAGGCAGGGAGCATCTTCCTGGGGGTGCTGGGGCAGCTCGGGGAGCTGGTTTTGCAGCGAGGTGAGAGGCAATTGTTCCTTTTTTAGTGTGACTAATGTCAGCACTTGGCAAAAATAGCAGCAGCGCCATCCTGGCTCCCCAGCCCGACGTCTGGAGCTGCTGCTCGCGTTGTGCTCACAGAGCAGAGAGAGGGAATTGTACGGCGGGGCTGAGACATGAATTCAACTTCTATTTTTTATGCCGTGGCTCCAGCGAGAGACTGCAGCTAAAACAGCCACCGAGGCAATTAATTACCGGTGTCTGTCACCCGGTGCAGGACTAGAAGGAGAGACAAAACAAGGCAGAATGTGCCGCATTCCCCACTGATGGGGGGAAAGGACTGATGTGTGCTGGGGCTGACACGCTCCGGCATCACAGAGCCTTTGTTCACACGGGCTTGAGAGGCAGCCAGGCTGGGCTAGACAGGCAGAAGGAAAGGGAAGGAGCTCATAAAGGCTCTGCAGGCTGCTCATCTCCCAGGATCCCTGGGGTGCTCCCCAGGAACGGGAACATCCCCGCGATGTTGGGGCTCTGCAGTGCCCCCATCCCAGGTCACAGCATCACACGGAGCAAGGATCAGGGGGCTGCAACCTCTGGGTGGTTCTGGTGGCAGGATTTGAAGAACAGGCCATCAAAAGCTGTAAAACACAGAGTCAGAGCCTCCAGGTGTGACAGAGAAGATGGTTCTGAATTTTGTACATGTTTCATTAACTTTGCAGGCCCTTCCATTAAAGCACTGAGCAAGTCTGCAAGAGTTTGTATAAATGTTGCATATTTTTCTGACTGTAAACTCAGTTTCTGGCTTGCCAGCATGGTGAGCCACCCATTTCCTTCAGGAGCAGTGCACACCTCACTGGGCAGGCTGGGTCACTTCCAGGGTGCCTTTGGATTCAGCAGTAGTTAAACCAGGCCGTGTGTTTAAGAAAAATAAACAGGACAGAAGTACTAAAAATCCTAAACCCATGTTTGTATTCACAGAGACACAGAATGGCTTGGGTTGGAATGGACCTTAAAAATCATCCAGTCCCACACCTGCCATGGACAGGGACACCCCCCACTAGCCCAGGTTGCTCCAAGTTCCATCCAACCTGGTCTTGGATGCTTCCACAGATGAAACAGCCACAGCTTCTCTGGGTAACCTGTGCCAGGGCTGCACCACCCTCCCAGGGAAGAATTCCTTCCTAATATCCCATCTTACCCTGTTCTCTGGCAGTGGGAAGCCATTCCTCCTTCTCCTGTCACTCCATGCCCTTGTCCAAAGTCCTTCTCCAGCTCTCCTGGAGCCCCTTTAGGCCCTGGAAGGGGTTCTCAGGTCTCCCCTGAGCCTCCTTCTTCTCCTGCTGTAACAAAGCACTTTTGAGTGACTGAAGCCAAAGCCCCAGACTCCTCCTTTGAAGGCAGCTTATCCATGGGGTGAGTTAAACCAGAGTTTTCCCCCTTCCCAAGCTGGTGCCTGAATGGCTACTGGGCTGCCTGATCCTCCCAGGGAAGGCACAAAAGAGAGGAGAAGGGAAGATTAAAGCCTGTAGCGCTGCCCATATTAACTATGAGATGTGTGACAGATGTTTCTGGATCCCTGGGTGGTTTCCTGACCATCCAGAGCCAGAGAGCCCAGATGCTCAGAGCACTCAGTGCTGACACGTCACAGGACGTGCCCGCCCGGAGTTTATTCACTGCATCAACTCCAGGATGGAAAATCTTGTCAGGTTTTTAAATAATAGCAATTTCGTATGCAGTTGACTATTTCTGCCCTGTATGAGGCAATATAAACTCCATCTCATTTATCAATTAGCATTTATAAAGTCCTTATCACCATGGAATCAAAACACTGTAAATGGATTAAAAAATAAGCAGGCTGCCTGGAGGAGTCAGTAACTTTATCTCCTCTGGATTTTGTGAAGCAGTGTGATCTCATTGGGGTGACAGGGACAGGCACAATTTTTAGATATTTCTCAAAATTTGAGTAAGGAGTCATTGCAAATAATTAGAGTAATTATTCCGGAATTAAGAGGCTGTTTATTCTGGACCTGAAGGTTTGTATGGGGAGCTATTCTAGAGGAATTCATTCCCTGTTGGTTCTGCTTCTGACTTACACTAAATAATTGGAACAGCCTCACCTCCATTTCAGCTCAGCATTGTGGAGCCATTTGTATCCATGCAAAGTGTCCATGGAGTGATGCCAAAGCAGGATCCTGGTGTTTTCCTGCCACTTTAAAGTAACTGATTGCAGAAAAAGGAAGGTCCTGCTGTCATCAGGAGGAGCAGGAGAGGTCCCCACGTGCTCAGTAACTTCAGGTTAAGGTGAAGCATTTCCTCCAAAGGTGGCTGACCATGGGCTGCTTCCTCATTCCAACAGCGGGAAGGAGAAATGGGCATCAGGAGGAATGGCTTCCCACTGCCAGAGGGCAGAGTAGATGGAATATTGGGAAGAAATTCTTCCCTGAGAGGGTGGGGAGGCCCTGGCACAGGTTGCCCAGAGAAGCTGTGGCTGCCCCTGGATCCCTGGAAGTGTCCAAGGTGGGGCTTGGAGCAATGTGGGCTAGTGGAAGGTGTCCCTGCCCATGGCAGGGGGTGGAATGAGATGAGCTTTAAGGTCCCTTCCAACCCAAACCATTCTGTGATTCTATGACTCTATGATTCTATGATTCACCTCTGTCACCTGTCCTAGGGAACTCCTGGTGTGTCCCACTTCAGCAGGAAAGGTTGAACTGCCACACCATGGTGCCACACAACAGTCATTCCTTAGTCCTTGGCAAGGCAGGAAGCAGCCACAGGGCTCCTGCAGCTGAGGGAGATGTCACGGGCTGAACAACAACCAGCCAACCTCACTAGTGGAAGATTTGGGGAGCAGTCCAGGTGCAACTGGGCTGTGGCCACCAGGATTATCAGGCACTAAATTAATGATCCAGCAGCCCTGTCATGGACAGGACTGTGCTGGATGCTCGTCCTCTCCCCCATGCAAGAGCAGTAACTCTGATTATTTTTATCTATTGCTCAGGGTCAAACAGAGACCAAGAATTGTACAGCTGAACTCTGCCCTGGACAAGTGACCCTCCACAGTGGGACACTCGTTTCCTGTGCTAACAAAGTGCCCCACAATGTCACCTCGAACTGCCAGCGGAAGAAAAAGCATAATGAGACTATACACAAGACATATTACTATGCCAGGGATGCGTTAAAATAAGAATATTCATGAGAAGCCATTTGTTTATCCAAGTAGCCTTGAGCACTCATCAGTGAAAGGATGGACCTGCAGTAGCCAGGAGTCAATATTTGTCCAGCAGCAGCCGAGTGGAAAGAGTCATTCTGGACATCAGAGCAGTCATCAGGCTTTGATTCCAGAGAAATCTGGATGGTTCCCTGCTGGGGCGTAAAAAAACCCAACTTTGGTAAATAGTGAATGTCACGCCAAGGACAGAGGGCCCAGGAGCTAAGAGGCTATTCTGGTTGTGTTTACACACTGAGCATTTTCATGCTAAATTGGCTCTGGGCTGCAGGTGCCAGCTGAAAATCACCATGGCCATGTGATGCTAATTGCTTACGCAGAGCAGGAGCACGCTGCTGCTTTAAATTTGCTTTAAAGACGTGCAAGGGTTCGCCACATGCTGGGGCAAACACTGTGTCCACACCAGAGAGCTCTTTAATCTCCCTGTTATCCCATCAGCTCCTCCACCAGCTCGTTCCTGCCCGCTGGGTGCACCAGGCTTGATGTCTCCATCCCCTCCTGGACGTGGGCTGGACACCCTGTGCTTGGCTTCTCTCACCTGGGGCTCTTTTCCTCCTCTTTGCAGCGGGTCTGCATCAGCTTTCTGAGCACGATGACTTTGCCTTGGATGCTCACCCTGGCATTAACTTCTCCTGCCTTGCTCCACACACCAGACCCCACTGCTCATCATCCAAACCCACAGCAAGGCACCACAGCAGAGCCAGGTTTCCCTGGAGCAGTTTTTCTTGTTCAAAAAGCGTCAGCAGGCAGGAGCAAACCCAGGCAGAGGAGGAGATGGGCACGAACCACCACGTGGAGAGCTGCTCTGCAGTGGCACAGTGTCAGGGGCAGGGAGGGGAGCACAGCAGGGATGAGCAGGTCATGGGCAAACAGCTGTAAAGGGGCTGTAGCCCAGCTGCTGTGCCCCCCAGCCAGAGGGCAGGAGCAGGGGAGGACACCAGGAAATAACTGAGAGTGCTGCAAAATCGAGTGCTCCTGCTGGGAAGCCTCAAGAGCTGCCAGCACTGCTGCCTCTGCCCGTGCCCCACAGCCACACGCATTGCACCATCCCAGAATCCCAGAACATGCTGAGTTGGAAGGGCCCACAAGGATCATCCAGTCCAACTCCTGGCCCTGCACAGGTCCATCCCCAACAGTCACCCCCTGTGCCCCAGAGGATCAGCCAAACCCTCCTGGAGCTCTGGCAGCCTTGGGGCTGTGCCCACTGCCCTGGGGAGCCTGGGCAGTGCCCAACCAGCCTCTGGGGGAAGAACCTTTGCCTGAGATCCAACCTGAGCCTGCCCTGACACAGCTCCAGCCATTCCCTGGCTGCTGTCCCTGGTCCCCCCCAGAGCAGAGCTCAGTCCCTGCCCCTCCTCTGCCCCTGCCCAGGCACTTGGAACTGCACTGAGGTCTCCCCTCAGCCTCCTCTGCTCCAGCTGAACACACCAAGTGCCCTCAGTGTCCTCACACGCCTTCAAATCAAGGCCCTTCCCCATCTCCCTGTTCTTCCTTTGGACACTCTCTAAGGGCGTCATAACTTATATTTTGGTGCCCATAATTGCTGCAATATTCAAGATGAGGCCACCCCAGGGCAGAGCAGAGCAGGACAATCACATCACGTTCCTTTTTCCAGGCACCCAGTCAGCACCAGGCTTCTGATCATCCCACACCCTCAGCTGATGGATCACCAGCCCTTGCCCAGCAACATAATGCTTCACTCAGGGCCTCCTTTATCCTCCTGCCTCGGGCCTGTAGTCCATGTTTTATGGGCTTACTCTTCGTGCCCAAGCAGGACTTGGCTCTCAGGAAACCTCTGCATGGCTGGAGAGGGGGCAGCAGGTCAGCCTTGGGAGGAGGAAAGGCACAGAACACCTTTATTGCATCCCTTAATGCACAGTGGCCATTTGTGTTGAGGGGAAAGATGGGACGGAACAGCACTAGATCTTCTCTAATGCTTTATTTTCCTCTGTGAGTGCATGCTCTTTGCTCAAACCTCAGGTCACTCAGCTCCTCTACTCCTTGTGCCCACACTGAGGCAAGAACAGCCCCACCCACGGTCCGTCTGCCTGCCCTGATGTGGCAGCAGTGCCTGGGTGCTCAGCACTGAACCCAAGGGTGATCACTGGGTGCAGGGACAGAGCAGTTGCCAGGGTCACCTCGTGGTGGGCACTGATGAAAGCGTGGTCTGCCACATCAAACCATGATGCCACAGGACCAGCCAGTGCTGCAGGAAGAGAGATGAAGACACAGCACCACAGCAGGGTGATGTGGAGTGCCATGGAGGAGGGGGAGGACGGGGGGGGGGGGCACAGCCCTGCTCTCTGCTGAGGAGGGTCTGGACACAGAGGTTCTGATCCCTGCTGGCCAGCGAGGAGGCAATTCTGAAGCAGATTATCATTATTTCCCAATTAGCACAAATGAGCTGCTGTGCCAGGCTACAAAGCAGCAAAGAAAGAGGTTGTCCAAGTCCAAAATCTGGTGCTCAGCTGGGTGGTACAACGGCAGCACATCCTTCCCCTTCGCCTGGATGAAGAGCAGCAGATCACAGGTTTGGGGAGTTTTTCCTCAAAAACTGTCCTGAGAGGCAGCATCACTGGTGGCTGGGCACTCTGTGCCTGGCAACAAATGCTGGGCAAAGAGAAAACAACCCAGCAACACACTGCCACATCCTGCACTGCCACTGTGACCCTGCAAGCATAGCTTACATTGACACTAATCCTTTGCAAAAGGTGACCCAGCAATAACCACGGGGCTGAGGAGCTCTGAGCAGCAAAGCACAGCTCTGGCAGACTGATGGAAGAACTATTAGAGGCACAAAGACCTGCTCGGTCACACTGGGAGCTGGAGGGAATGTTTTGGTCTCCCCTCTCATGTTCCTGGTGGTTTTGCTGCCCGTTCTGAGCTCTCGCTGTGGAGCCCATGTTCCAGCCAGCTCTCATTTTCTTCCCCTCTGTCCTGTCACTGGGAAGCAAACGCTGTCAGCTGAGGTGTGTGCGTGGTTGGCATGTGCAAAGAGCCTCCCTGGCTGGGGCTGGGCGTGCTGGGTCCTGCTCTCCAGGCTGGCTGCACACCCAGCTCCCAGCACTGTGATTCTGCCCTTCTTCCCTCGGCAGGCTTCTCTCTCTCACACTGGGCTGGAGGCTTCGGTTCTCTCTTATCTGCCACAATTATCTTGGCAGACCTGATTCATCTGCACTGCCTGCAGTTCTGGTTCCTCTGGGAGCAGCATCAGGGATACCCGGTGACAAACAGCCCCCTTAAGGCAGAGTGTGATTTTGAGCAAAAAAATAGAGTAGCACTTGGGAAAAAAAATCATAAAACAAACAGGCACCCCTCCCTCCATGCCCTGAAACTGAAACCACTCTGCACATGTGCTGCTCTCCTTCCCAAGCCACTGCTGGAACTGGGCTCTGAGGCTCTGTGTCTGCATGGGGAGGGTGGGGTGTGATGGGCCCAGGACCAGGGAAGGAGCCTGCTCTGCATGGAGGGGAGGTGCACCCAGCACCAAATATCCTCACCAGGCTGAGGAGAAACAGAAAGAGGGGGGCACCAGCTGATATTGAGATCGTAGAATCATAGTTTGGGTTGGAAGGGACATTGAAGTTCATCTCATTCCATCTTCTGCCACCTCCCACTAGCCCAGGTTGCTCCAAGCCCCATCCAACCTGGCCTTGGACACTTCCAGGGATCCAGGGGCAGCCACAGCTTCCCTGGGCAACAATGAAATGAGAGGCTGCATCTCCAAGTATGAATCCCCACCCAGCGTCCCTCCCTGGCAATGGCTGTGCAGGATCAATGGGTTTGGAGGGTGACTCTGTGCTTTTCCCACCCTGCTGGAAGGCAAAAACTCCTGATGAGTTACCAGGCTCCTACTTTGCTCTGTGTGGAGAGAAGCATGTGTGAATCCACCAGGCTCCTCCTCAGGAGCAGCCTGAGGGGAAAACACACACTGAACTCGATGGAAACTGCATTTACTTTGCAAAGCCTGGATTGGACCCCAGGGCTTGCACCATTTAATGCTCGAGAAATTCCATCCTTTGAGGGGTCAGTAGTTTCCATACTCAAGTTTCACTCTGTGGTTCCTCCGAGTCCCTGAGCTACCTCCTGGATTTAGTATCGGAGAAGCTCTCTGGACCCAGCTGAAGGATAATAATTGAATAACATGCAACATTACACTCTTAGGTTTCATTCATTTTCACACTTATAGGATCTGTAAAATCTAAAATGAGGTATCACCTTCAAACTGTCATCCTGCCCAGCAACAACAAATTTCAACAAAAAGGTAGGATATTTCAAATCAAAACCTGTGAATTAACTCAAACAACCTCATTCAGGATTTTATTCACATTTCAGGGTACAGCTCCCACAGTAAATTAATAAGACATAAGCTTGCAATATTTTCAATGGTTTGATATGGCAGCATTTTTCATTTCAATTAGGAAGAACAGCGCAATTAGATTCCTCAGCCTCAGCTGGAAAGGAAACATGTTCTTTCCTCAGGGTGAAGATCTTACCAGCACTCACATCTTTGGGATCTTATGCCAGGTGAGCCCTTAAGCAAACTGGTTGCCAGGGGAAGCTGCTGGCATCAGAGAAAGGATGTGTTGATGTGTTTTCCAAAGACTCCCCTCTGCCCTGGTAGGGAGAGAGGAGTCACACCTGGCACAATGATGTTTTTCTTTCTTTCACAGCTTGCTGAGGTTCCTCCTTGCAGGTGCATTCCAGGCCTGAGGAAGGTGGAGGAAGTGCTCTGGGAGGTCACACTGTTTCACCCTTTCTCTGCATTAACCACCAGATTCCTCTCCAAAACTTTGGATGAGCCTGCTCTGGGACCAGGACAATTTTTGGCATCCAAGACCAGAGGTGCAGCACCTTCAAGGGCCAAAATCAAGTCCAAGAAAACACTGAGGTTATTTTTCTTTTTAAAATTGTTTTCTTCAACCCTCACATGAGGACCTACCCTGGCCCCCACTTTGGTTCTCATGTGGCACACGAGGCTGAATCCCAGCTCTTCTCCTGTCTGCATTTGTTGAGCAGCAGGGATGTTGGCTGCCTTGTCCCTGTTTTCTCCTCGTTTATTTTCTGTACATGAGGTGCCCTGGACTCATCAGAAACCCACTCTGGGGTAGTGGGAACACGGGGAGGAAGGTGGGTGTGAAATGAAGAGCAGGTCAGAACAGGTTCCCCAAGCAGGGAGGGAGGGCAGCAGGGGAAGGAGGCACCAGCCAGAGCTGCAGATAAAAAGCTTCCGACTCATTTCCTCTTTTTCACAGAAATGTCAGAGTCTATCTTTGCTTGTAGTGCAACTGCATCTTGTAGGACACTTTCAAGCTGGATCCTTTGAACTTCGTTAATCTCAAGCAACATTTGCTCAGGAGAATTCAGACTTCTCTCAGGTCTGAGCTCAGCCAGTTTTGCAACGGTTTTGGCCATAAATGGTGTAGAGAGAGGAGCTTATGGAACCTGGAAGTCACAGAAAGAAAAAATCATGATTATCAAAAAATCCCTTCTCCGGTTCAAGAAGTTTAGTGCCTGGCAGTTGGAGCTCACAAATTTAACAGAAATAAAGCAGAGCTTTAGATTTCAGAAGCTGGGCTAAGCTAGTCTCAAGGCTTATATTATGAAAGTTGGCAGAAAGAAGCTGCCTGTGCAAGTCCTGGCCTTGCACAGAGGGGCTGGGAGAGCAGGGAACAAAATTCACAGAGAACACAGCAACCAGGGGATTCTTTAGTGATAGATAAAACAAGTGCAGAAATCCAACCTCAATGCAGCTGTGGGGCTGAGGCCAATGGCTCCTGCCATCCCATCCGTGTCTGCTTGACCAGGGAAGTCACCTGGCCCCAGGTGCCGAAGGGGAGTTTGGCATCACTGAGCATGGGAGGGAGGCTCAGCCAGGACAGCCAGAGGGTTGGTGCCAAGACAAGGCTGAGAACAGGTGATTTGGGATCTGGGGGACAAATCTGACCCAAATCAAGACAAGCCACAGCAAGTGGGATTGAAAAGACAGTGAGGAAAAAGCTGGGAGATGTGAAAGAGCAGGATGAAATCCCAGGACCTTGGTGTCATCCCCTGGAGGAGGTGACAATGATTATATGGAAAAGGCAAATACTTAGACTGAGCCTCTGCAGCATGCAGAGAAGAGACACAGAGGTTCTGGACAACACTGTAAATCTAAGAAATAAACGTGGTAACCAGAAATACCAAGGGGAAGGCAAGGAGTGCAGGGAGTGGAACATCCCACCTCCCAACAGTCTGGAGGGCGACCATCACTGCTGAGGACTGTCACTGCTTTGGGGTTGGACACACCAGCTTAGTGCCCAGGCAACAAAAAACCCAAACTGAAATGCTGGGAAGGACCAAGCGAGGAACTGGGAAGAAAACAACAGCAGTGCAATTCTGTCTTGCAGTGCCAGGAAGGAACAAAAGAGAACTGTCACCCTCAGAGAGAGACCAAGGGGACAGTGATGAGCAGGGAGAAGGGACCAGCACACATCTCATGCCTGGAGATATTCCACATGGCAGCATCCAATGGCCCACACCAGCTGTGGGTGTGCTTTGGGGAAGCAGAGCACACTGAGCATCTCAAGCAGTGTGGTACAGCTTGGCATTGGGAAACACAACCTGGTGTGCTGGGTTTGTCCTTTCAGGGCTGCTCTGAGACAGAGATGACTCAGCCAGACCCTGACTGAGGCCTTGGCTCATTTGCTGCAATTACCTGTACAGGAGTATTTAGACCCAGAAGTGATTCTGGCAGAATTAACACCTGGGCTTGTTTCAGGCTAGAGAATAATCAAAGCTGTGAGGTTACAAGACCTTGAACTTTCCAGTCACAGAATCCCAGAATGTGCTGAGTTGAAGGGACCCACAAGGATCATCCAGTCCAACGCTCAACCCTGCACAGGACCATCCCCAAGAGTCACCCCATGTGCCCCAGAGGATCAGCTCCTCCTGGAGCTCTGGCAGCCTTGGGGCTGTGCCCACTGCCCTGGGGAGCCTGGGCAGTGCCCAACCAGCCTCTGGGGGAAGAACCTTTGCCTGAGATCCAACCTGAGCCTGCCCTGACACAGCTCCAGCCATTCCCTGGCTGCTGTCCCTGGTCTCCCCAGAGCAGAGATCAGTGTCTAACCCTCCTCCTCCCAGTCTCAAAAAATCCTAAAAAAACCCCCATTTTTACATGACCACAGCTCCTGGATTTGAGCTTCTGGATCCTTGCACTGCAGTTTTGGGTCTGGTCAAGTGGCTGAAGAGTGTCTCAGGCACTGGGACAGAGAAAGTTCTGGGATCAAAACAGATCATGGAAAACCAGGAGCCTGCTCCTCCCACCCAAGCCTCCCTAACCAGCAGTCAGGCAGCAACAACCTCACCCTGTTTTTCACATTCACCCACAAAGATACACAGGCAAACAGATTAGGAAGTCAAAAGTGGGGCATTTTACAGTCAAATTTGATTCAATCAAGCAAACCAACAAATTAAAACTAGTTCTTAGGCTAAATAAGTCAGCCTTTATTTCTGCCTAGGATGGTGACCATCGGGAACAGAGCAGCGCTTCGGGAATGGCCTCTCCAAGAGCCACTGCTCCAGCTGGATTTTCCATTTCCCCGTGCCTAAATAACGCTCTGGAATGCTTTACAGAAGCGGCTCAGCGGCGCAGCTAAAGCTTTCTCAAAACATCAAAGAGCCAGAAGAGTAAAACCCATCAAAATTTTACTAATCAAAACTACGTGTAATTGTCAAGCGAAGGCAGATAACAGAGCTCGGGCAGTCTCTGTGAACCCGCAGCTTCACTCAGACTTAGCAATTAAGCATCAGCTGCTGCCGTCAGAGCAGTTTCCAGGCTGGGGGGTAAAAGTCGCAGCTCTCCAGCACCAATTAGCAGCTAATGAACATCAGCAATCCCCCTGGTGAAGGGAGCCTGAGACAAAACCGGCACCAAAATACCACCCACGCTCTGTGCCACCCCAAAGTGGCACCTCGGCTGCGGGAGGAGGCTCCGTGTCCCTGCCCTGCTGTGTCCGTGTGCTCGGGGAGTGACCAAGAGGAGGGAGCCCGTGGAGTTAAACTCGGCTGGAGGAGGAAAGGTTGGGTTTGAAGCGTTGCTTTTCCCAGGTCAGTCAGCTGCAGGAGGGAGGGAGGGAGGGAGCCAGCCTGGAATAATTTCAGCAGCTCTGCCATTACATGTGAAATCACAGCCTGAAAGGAAGTCAGTCAATTTAAACCCGTTCCTGAAGGGGAATAATTAAACACTCCAAAGATGTGGGAGAATTTTAAGCAGTCAGCAAGGATTTAAAGACAACATATCATTCGTACCCGGAATAATAATAATAAAAAAAGATAAAATGTAGGCAGGGAAAGCAGACTTTGCTGACTGAAGGGAGATACATCAAGAGAAGCCTCAGTCAATCAAAACAGGCTTACCTTTCCAGACTGAAGAGATGGAAATGTTGAAGAAAGGCCTGTGGTTCAGCTCAACAACAGTGGTGTGCAACCCGGAAGGTGATGAAAAAGTCTCTGGAACAGGCAAATCTAAGCATGACTTCAGAAGTGGGTGGAATGACCCTTAGGAAAGGAAAGGGGCACAAAGCCAAAATGTTTCCCAGGAATTGTTCCATGGGTGATGCAGGTGTGTCGAGTGGCAGGTCTTGTTGGCACAGGAAAACCCAAGAGCTGTGTGGGACCATCTCATGCAAGGACAGTCTGCAGCTGAGGCAAGAAAAGCTGCTAATGTGGAACCAGGGTAAGAAGGTTTCCAAGCCTAAGAAAACCCTGGAGACTCCTGGTTTTGGTGAACTACAAAGGGAATTTCGGATTCATCCTGGGGTTCCAGATGGGAAAAGCCACGAGAGTGCAAAGCACCAAAAGTCCGCATTTATAAATTGGTCTGGATGGAGGGGAAAAGATATCTCTGAGTACACATTGGGGGCATCTAAAGTACCCCATCATTCAATATTTTCATTATCACAGAATCAAACAGTGGTTTGGGTTGGAAGGGACCTCAAAGCCCATCTCATTCCACCCCCTGCCGTGGGCAGGGACACCTTCCACTAGCCCAGGTTGCTCCAAGCCCCATCCAACCTGGGCTTGGACACTTCCAGGGATCCAGGGGCAGCCACAGCTTCTCTGGGCAACCTGTGCCAGGGCCCCACCACCCTCACAGCCAAGAATTTCTCCCCAGTATCCCATCTAATCCTACTCTCTTTCATTAGCCATTTGCACGGAACTGATCAGCCTGACTACATCATTATCCACATCCGTGGAGCAGAGGAATGTTTGCAGGGAGAGGAGACGAGCCAGAGGTCCCAAGTGAAAATGAGAATAAAACAGTCAGCAGCTTCAGTGTTCCAAAGGATTTCTGTGTGCAATATGGATTATAGAAAGGTGCCTCTTTGAGCATTATTCAGTGGCAAGAGTTCAATCTTACAACTACTGTGAAGGATAGATCCAAGGCTCCAAAGATATCTAAAAACTTGTCTCAGCACAAGGCACTGTAACCTGTTAAGAAGAAATCACTGAAAACAAGAAAATCTCTACCTTTACGGGATCAAAGCTCTGGGTAAGCTTTTTTTAAGGTAATTAATATATTTTGGCATCTGGTCACATCTGACAGAGCAGATAAAGTGCTGGACTCTGGGAGAACCAAAACTGTTGTGTGGGGTGACCAGAAAGGCAACTCACCGTGATCTGAGCTTTACACCCCAAACAGATGTTGACCCAGGCAGAAATGAGGAAATGGCTGGAAATATCAAAGGTTTTGTGCTCAGGGAACTTTTGCTCTTTCAGAATCTCTCAAAGCACCACAGAACCGTTAAAACTGGTGAATAAGTGAGAATTCTTGGAAAAGGTATGAAGGAAAGAAATTATACAAATGTGCAGATCACTGCAGAAGATAGAAACAAAGATCTTGTGGGAGGATGGGAGGAAGGAGCATGAACTCTTAAGAAAGTCAATGACTTTTCCTTCAGAGGGGTAAAAGCAATCTATTAGAAGATCACACACACAAAAATAAACACATCAGACATTTCTTGTTGATGGGAGATGAACATCTCGCAAGAGCTAAAAAAAATATCTCCAGGCATCACCCATTTCAGAATGCCTTCAGAAAGAACATGAAGCTGAAATGGTAAAAAAAAAGCATCATTTTTGCAGGCAGTCTAAGGACACGGTCCAAGACCCATCAGCATTTACTGATTCTTCAAGAACTCTGAAGTTTTCTGTCATGTTGCAACATCTCGACCTCGCTGATCTCCGGCTCACATTCAAAGGTAGTCAAATCAAAGGCAGTGACAGCCCCCAATGAGACTGTGACAGGACTAGTAGCAATTATTGGAATCCCAGGGTTCAGTGAGCAAGTCCACCCAGACAGCTCAGCTCAGCTGAGCCAGTGGAGCCACGAGGGAAGGACTCACTCGGGAGAGGGCCGAAGGAATCCCTTCCCGCCTCCCTCCCCTCCAGTGAGCAGCAGGAATTTTTCATTGGAGGGGAATCCCTGCAAGGCTGCACAGGGCCCTTCAGCTGCTCAGCAATGGCATCCCAGCCCTGCTGATGCTCCCTCACAGAACCTCCCTTCACTTGCAGCAGTCCGAGCATCACAGCCTGGCAAGGCCACCACTGGCCAGTGGGGCAAACCTGGAGCCAGGGCTCCTCACACCAGCTGGAAAGCACTGCAGCTTTCAGGGCAGACCACTGATCTGACATGAACCCACTGTGCCAGGCCAAATTCATTCCAGAGGGTTTGATGGCCTGACAAAAAACTGCTGATGGGTTCCAGGCTGGTCTGGTCTCCTCTGCCTGTGACATTCCATGCTGGACACAGGTGCCATAGAGCCACCATAAAATCCTGACCCTGCTGTAAGGGCTGGGCTGTGTCTGCTGGTTCCAGCACACAGAGATGTTCCAGCAATGCAGAGGTTTGGGCTGATGGGACAGAAGATGGTCAGGCACTGCTTGTGTTGGCTCAAAGCTAATGCAAGACATAACCCTGGTGAGACCAGAATGTCTGGTGAATGTGCTGCAGCACAGGAGTGCCATCAGAGAATTATGAAATGGCCTGGGTTGGAAGAGACCTTAAAGATCATCCAGTTCCACCCCCTGCCCATGGCAGGGACACCTCCCACTAGCCCAGGCTGCTCCAAGCCCTGTCCAACCTGGTCTTGGACACTCCCAGGGATCCAGGGGCAGCCACAGCTTCTCTGGGCAAGCTGGGCCAGGGCCTCCCCACCCTCACAGCCAAGAATTCCTTCCCAATATCCCATCTGACCCTGCCCTCTGGCAGTTTGAAGCCATTCCCCCTTGTCCTGTGTCTCCAGGCCCTTGGAAATAGTCTCTCTCCATCTTTCCTGTCAGCTCCTTCAGGCACTGCAAGGCCACAATCAGGTCACCCCAAAGCTTTTCTTCAGGCTGAACAATCCCAACTCTCCCAGCCTTTCCTCCCAGCAGAGCTGCTCCATCCCTTTGATATCTTGGTGCCTCCTCTGGACTCTCTCCAGCAGCTCCATGTGCTCCCTGTGCTGTTCCCCAGGGCTGGAGCAGCTCTGCAGGGGGGTCTCAGCTGAGGGGGCAGAGGGGCAGAATCCCCCCTGCCCTGCTGCCCACGCTGGGGGATCAGCCCAGAGCACAGGGGGTTTCTGGGCTGGGTCATGTCCAGCCCCTCACCCACCAATCCCCACAGGACTCCCCAGTGCCTTTGGGGACTGTCCCCTCCCTTCAAGGGCCACATCTGGCACTCAGGTGCCTCATTTCTGAAAGCACTGGGGCTCAAAATTTCTAAGCACTGTTGGCAGCATCCATGGTTGCCATTACCGTGGACTCTGGTCCAATTTTTTTCCTGTCTCCCACTCCAGAGCAATCCAAATGCTTGTGGAACGGGGTTAATTTCTTAATTTAGGAATCATTAGTGAGAGAAATTGCACCGTGCAGCTGTCTCAGGTCTTTACTAAAATGCCTCTACCAGCTGTGGATTTGTGATTCAAGTTGACCAGCTTTGTTCTCATATCTTTGACACCAATAGCAATAGTCATTTGGGGTCAATTAAATGTTTTCTTCTTTGTTTGTCACCATAAGTCTTTATAATATATCTGGCAGCACAAGTCCATCTGAATGGGAGGCCACAACATCCATAATGGATGGGAACTTGCAAATCACAAACAAGGGGATAAATACCAAAAGGCCTCACTTTCCCATCTGAATTCCTCATCTCCCCAGTGGTTTGTTTGCTCACCCAGCTAAGGGCCTCACAGCAGCATTAGGTGCAAGGTTTGACTTCACATAATGATTTCAAAGACAGTTTTTAATTGCTTCTTTATGTCCCTGAGAAGGCAGCTCAGTCAGCACAAAGCTCAGGAGCTGTGATTACACAGCAGAAGCAAAGGGTGCTGCTGCCTGTGCCGACGTGCCCGTCCTCACTCCACCAACCTGGCACAGGCAGCAGGAGCAGGGCCTGCAGAGACACCCAGACAGATCAGGGGGCTGGGAATCACCAACCATGGGAAGTTCAACAGGGAGAAGTGCCAGATTCTGCCCTGGGATGGGGCAAAGTTGATGTTTGTACAGACTGGGGATGAGAGGCTGGAAAGCAGTGCTGGGAAAGGGCCCTGGGGGTCCCAGTCAGTGCCCAGTCGTCCCTGAGTCAGCAGTGCCCTGGCAGCCAGGAGGGACATCCCTGTCCTGGGGCATCAGGGAGGGGATTGTCCCACTCTGCTCTGCCCTGGGGTGGCCTCACCTCAATATTGGGGCAGTTTGGGGGGACACAATGGAAGGAAGAAATTGAGCCATTGGAGAGTGTCCAAAAGAGGGACAGGGAGATGGGGAAGGGCCTTGATTTGAAGCCATGGGAGGACACTGAGGGCACTTGGTGTGTTCAGCTGGAGCAGAGGAGACTGAGGGGAGACCTCAGTGCAGTTCCAAGTGCCTGGGCAGGGGCAGAGGAGGGGCAGGGACTGAGCTCTGCTCTGGGGGACCAGGGACAGCAGCCAGGGAATGGCTGGAGCTGTGTCAGGGCAGGCTCAGGTTGGATCTCAGGCAAAGGTTCTTCCCCCAGAGGCTGGTTGGGCACTGCCCAGGCTCCCCAGGGCAGTGGGCACAGCCCCAAGGCTGCCAGAGCTGCAGGAGGGTTTGGCTGATCCTCTGGGGCACAGGGGGTGACTCTTGGGGATGGGCCAGGAGTTGGACTGGATGATCCTTGTGGGTCCCTCCCACCTCGGCACGTTCTGTGAGTCTGTGCAGAGGCAGGAGCCTGGACTTGGGTTTCTGCTCGAAAGCAGCACTCAGGAGTGTAATTCCTCAGGAGCTTTTACTGTGCTTGTTAGCAGGAGCTAATACCCATGTTAATGCTATTGTTCCTGTGCCCTAGAGCCAGCATGGCTACGGCAGCAGACACTGCAATCACTCCTTCATTTGGTTGTGGAGGCATGTCTGCTGTTTCACTTAATAACCTCAGACTTGGCCTTAATTCAACACAGCCAGGTTGATCAAGCTTTTGACGCTGTCTCCCCTCAGCATTCTCATTTGGAAGCTAAGGAAGTACTGGCTGGATGAAAGGGCTATTAGATGGCTTGAAAATTGGCTGGGCCGCTCGGCTCAAAGCGTGGTAATCAATGGCTCAACATCTGGTTGGCAGCCAGTAATAAGCAGAGTGCCTCGGGGGTCAATACTGGGGCTGATATTGTTCAATATCTTCATCAGCTACCTGGCTGATGAGCCAGAGAGCACCCTCAGCAAATTTGTGGACACTACTAAATGAGAGAGGATGATTGACACAGCAAACAGGAGAGCTCCAGTCCAGGGGGACCTTGAGAAACCCGAGCGTGGGGCCAACAGAAACTCCACGGAGTTCAACAAGAAGTGCAAAGTTGTGTGGATTGTCATCGTGCCTGGCACCAGGCCAGGCTGGGGCTGAGGGGCTGCCAGGGCAAACAAGCCTGCAGCACACTCCTGCTGAATAATGCAGAGCTCATCCTGCCTGTGGTGAACAGGGCCGGGAGGCTGCAAAGAGTCACCACCCCCTTGCTGGGGGCTGGGGGAGGCCACACCTCATGCCATGACCACTTTTGGGCCCCCAGGTTCAAGAGTCACATGGGAAAAGCAGAGATGAGCCAACAGAGGCCATTAAGATGATTGGGGTCAGTGGCTTATGAATTACAATCCATGCAGTCCCCATGCTTTTCTTTTCCACATCCTTTCCTTTCCATGAGGAACAGAGGTCTGGGCACGAGCAGGCTCAGGGGTGATCTGACTGTGCCCTTCACACACCTGAAGGACAGGCAGGAAGATGGAGACACTTCCCAGAGGTGTCAGATGATGTTGGACATCACAGCCTGGAGGCACACGCATCCTTGGACAGTCCACATCCCCAGGAAGGTGCTGGGCTCAGAGGGATGGGGGGAACTCCCTCCAGAGGCTTCCAAGACGTGGCTGGACAACACCCTGACCTGATCTGGCATGAGCAGTGGCCCTGCTCCCAGCAGTCAGAGATTCCTTCTCACCAACACCTCCACAACTACTCACTTAAAGTCTAAATTTCTGAGTTTTTACATAAAGGTGGAACATTATTGTCTGGACACCTGAGAATGTGTGAGTACCCTCTTGCAGTGCACCCTGCTCACACATCATCTCAGCTTTCAAAAGTACAGCCCACTTTCTGCTCATAATCCTCACCTAAGTGTCCTCTACCAGCTTTTCTGCCAGAAACTGGGATAGTAATATGCTGTAATCACATAATTCCTGTCAGTAAAAGTAAACAAGAATGGCTGAGTGATTTCCAAACAACACACTAATGGCCGACGTAGGGAAAAAAAATTCTCCTGTTTCACTTCTCCTCAAATTTTTCTTCAGCCAGTCTTTTGCTGCTCATATTTACTGTAGGATTTCTCCTCATTTTTAGGTTTATTTACCCGGAGCTAATGAATAACACTGTGAACATATGCTATAAACCACCATTAAGATGAAATTTGGAGAAAAGAATATTACTTTGGTGTGAGAGCTGAGAGGATGTATAACTATTAAATGCCCAGCACAGATATTTGAAGGCTTCTTAGGAGAGGTCTCTTGAGATTTTTTGGTTAAATAAAATGAGGTGTTCCGTAGGAATTCTCTCTGCAAAGTTATACTCATTTTTCTAACAGTCTGATGCAGATGCTGCTCAGAAAAAAAGAGTCAACTATGGACTTTTTCCACACTGAAGTCTTTGAATCTCATTTTTCCTGATTATCACAGCTGTTAAAGGCAGCAGGGTAAGCAGTACCAGCAGATGATACCTTCTCCACCGATTTTAATGGGGGCTTTGACCATCTTTCAGCAAACTCGTGCATGCAAATACACAGATGCAGGAAACACTCGGGGAGGATTTCGTACAACACGAGCACAAAACTTGCTGAAAACTTGGGTTTTCAGAGGAGCTGTGAATGACTCTTTGTCAGAATGAAAGACACCAAGGAGGCTTTTCCAAAGCACATCTGTCCAATGTTATTCAATTTTTCATTAGTGACCTGGCTGCTGCCCCGTAGAGGATGCTCATTAAATTGGCTGGTTTAGCCTGGAAGGAGCTACAAACATCTTGAAGGTTGGGATTAGAGCCCAAAATAAGTCTGAAAAGGATGATTTTTTTATGAAAATGTCACTATCCAACAGGATAAGTGCAATATTCTCCTTTGTGCTTGCTTAGATTACCCTCACCTCTAAGCAAATGCTGAATAATGGAAGTACAAGCAGAAGCTGAAGCCCATTTCAGCAACAATCTGTTGACTTCCAACAGACCTTGAGAAGCTGGTGGCCATAAAGGAAAAAAGAACGTGCAGGAAACAAGCAGGGAAAGCTAATCAGCTGGAACCAGCTCCTGAACCTGCCAGCTCTGGAGACAGCCAGGGAAAATGTTCCAATCCAGGCCCAGGCATTTGAAGGAATACAAAACACCACGGAGACGAGGGACCAGGAACGCCAGGAGCAGCTGGAGCTGCACATTAACTCCGGGAGCAGAGGTGAGGCTGCCACCAACCCTTCGGAAAACACCATGAGGAAGCAGCCAAGCACCAGCAGCACATGTCAGAGGAGGTGAGGGCAGAGTGCTTGCCCTCAGAACTCAATCATCCTGGCAGGAACAGCTTCTGGAGGACACCTGGAGGCCTCTGGGCACAGATCGGGCTTCTGTACATGTAACATTTTGATAGGAGACCTGAAGGCAGTCCCCAGACACAAGTCCTTTGCCTCCCTTCAGAAGTGCAGCACGTTGGAGCACACAAAAACCTCTCCTGACCAACCAGAGGCATTTATTGTTTTTAGGTGGTGAGGTCTGAGCTGGCCTCAGAACGAGATTCAGAAAAAGTTATTCCCCGCTTTTCCTGGTGGGGATAAGCAGGGAAATCCTTGAGGCTCTGAAAGCTGCACTTGCCTGTTGAATTCAGAATGTATTTTGGTATGATCTCAACTATTGATTAGTTTCTTCAGCCTAATATTGCTGCTCGTGCTCCCGGAGCCACATCAGTCACGGAACAACAAGCGCCTTTCAAACAGAGCTGCATCTTCTGGCACTGGAACCGAGGCACAGGAGCTGGGAGAGAGGAAAGTCCCAACAACTGGGATGTGATTCAGGTTTTCTTGGGATTCCAGGGGGCAAAGTACAGGAGGTTAAATGTGTTTGACAGCTACGGAGGAGCTAAATGGAAGAATATCTTTTTGGATATTCCAAACGGTTTAAAGGAGATGGCAGACTTAACTCCTTAGGTTTAAAGGAAATATCAGACCAGCTTTGCTTACTGCCAGCCCAAGCCAGTGGCCAGTCACTTCCCAAGGGTGGTTTTTGCCATGCTGCTGGTACAAATAAAAGATAAAGTAAGTCAATCCAGTGAAAGCATCTGACAGCACCCTCGGGGGATCAGCAGCCCTGAGCTTCAGTCTGTGTGAAGCCCAATGACCGACCTTCAGAAAGCCAGGGACAGCACCATGGAGCAGAGAGGTTTTCAGGAGCCTTCACTGCAGCCCCTCCACATGCTGGGGCTGCTGAGGTAACAGGACTTGAAGTTGTCCCTTCCCAGGTCACTGTTCCACCACACAAACCATGTATTTGTCCCTGTGAGTTCTCTCCTTCCCTGCATGCTCATGTTCCCAGCCCACCTCCCGCTCCCTGGGGCACTTACACTTGTCTGCCTCAGTGCCCCAGTGTTTCCAGCCCTTCCCTGGACAGCTCAGCTGGTTTTTGCCTTTCAGAGCACGTTCTCAGGCCACCTCTGGCTTTGTTTATTGCAGTGAGAGTCAAGTCCAAGGATAGAACAAGTGACTGCGAAACCTTCTGTGTTTACAGAGATGCCAGAGCTTTCAAACAACAAACCCGATTTCAGACATCTCTGCAGTCTCATTTGCTTTATGTCCAACTATGACGACTGTAGTACCAGCTGTTTGTGTTTCAAAGTTTATTTCTGCCAGCATTGTTTCCTTGTCTTTTTCCTCAAGCAGTATCATAAAAAGCTCTAGTTTCATTTTCTCCCTTTCATCCTTGCATTAGCTCTGTAAACAGACTCCTTGCTTCCTACTCAAGTAAACTCTTTGTCTAGAAACCTCAGCTGTCTGGGACCAGCATTTTGTTTCCTCTGGTCACAGTTGCTGCTTTGTTTGTTCATTAAAGACCCTCTGCTCTCTGCTGTGATCCCACATCACTTTCTTCTTCACCGGCAGGGTCCTAAACTTAATGACTGGGGAGTTTTCTCTCAAGGCTGAACAGTAGAGTCATGAAAAGCATCCAGCTCAAGAGGTGCTTGTACCTGGAGAGGCATTCAGGAGTGCAGGGCTGGCTCTTCAGGCATCTCTGAATGGCCAAATGATAAATAATTTCTTGGTTTCCTCTCAGTGATGGGGAACTCAGTTTTCCCTCAGAGCTGCTGTCCCAGCTTGCACGTCTTACACCACTTCTGGTTTGCCTCAAAACATCTTGTGCTCCTCTTGAAGCAGAGAATGGTTTGGGCTGGAAGGGACCTGAAAGACCATCAAGTCCAATCTCCCTACCATGGGCAGGGACACCTTCCACTAGCCCAGGTTGCTCCAACCTGGCCTTGGACACTTCCAAGGGTGGGGCAGCCACAGCTTCTCTGGGCAACCTGTGCTGGGGCCTCACCACTCTCACAGGGAAGAATTTTTCTTCTCCGTATGCCATCTAAACCTACTCTCTGCCAGTTTGAATCCATCAACCCTTGTCCTGTCACTCCAGTTCCTGTGGAACTGTATGTTCAGTGTTTTTTAGCCTCTTGGCATCTGAGCTTCAGGGGCAAAGAGCACTGGCAGCAGGAAGAGGGTGAGAGGCCCCCACAGAGGTTCACCCCCAGCCTGCAGATCCTCAGCTGAGCTTCCAGGGACCCCGGGTGTCCCCTCACCCCATGCAAACACTCCCCTCTGCTCTGTGAGCTCTGTGAACCCAGTTTCCCCCTGCTCACATCTGAAAGCTGGTCTGACCTACCACAGCTCTCCATCAGGGATATGGAGTTGTGCCATCCCATGGAGACACACCAGGCTCCTTCCCAAGCCCATAGTCACCTCTGATGTGCAGCATCCCTTCCAGAAGGGCCCTTCCTTTCCATGTGTCATCCTTCAGCAGCAACTGGTGCTCCCTCACCCCTGTATCTTCTACTGCCTGGATCTAACTGTAGGCAAAACCCACCTTGGCAGCTTCCCTTGGCCCAGAGGGACAACTAATGCCCTTCCCTGGGAGCAAGGGGCCCATTAATGTGGGCAGAAGACCACGACACCATCAGTGCCCAGAGCCTGCACTGGGCAGTGCCACCTTCCACTTCACCCAGTTTCTGTGGCACGTGTGCCCAGCGTGGGCTCCTCCTGTGATCACATCTCAGTTCTAGAACCAACTAGTTCAAAACACCCTCAAGTCCTCAAAAACACTATCAGCACATCACTGTGTCTTCTCTTCACTGTGTCACTGTCTCCCACCAAAGAGGAGACAGTCCCCTGCACTCAGACACCCCCAGTGAAGGACATCAGATGCAGGTGCTGCCCTGACAAGTGGGATGTACCCCCCGCGCTGTGACAGCCAGCCAGGTCTCACCAAGCAGTGCCCACTGCCCCTCAGAGCAGTTTGGTCACCACTCACCCCCAGCTGGTCCATACAACACACTGCTGCTCTTTACAAAGGGTAGGAGAAAACATCTCCAGCAGTTCCCCCTGCTGTGGAACCTCGAGGCTTTCCTGGGGCTGATGTGCTGTGTCTCATTTCCATCAGCCTCATCCCCAGCCGAACTCCCATTGCTATACAAGCAACACCTTAAACCTCCTGCTATCCTGAAAGGAAGATCAACATCTGCTGGGTCATTATCGAGGCTTGTAAACAGTCCACCTGCTACAAGAACAGCCAAACTCTCCCTGCCACTTCAGACACCTTCAGAGACTGGTTTTAAAACCTACCCCACAGCCTAGTTTTAAAACCTACCCCAGAGCCTAGTAATCATTCCAGCCTCTGCTACAGCAAAACTCACTGCAAGTCTCCTGTCAGAAGTCCCATCCCTCTGGGTCTTGCCTCAGCCTTGGCACGTCAGAAAGGCTCCTGCAGTCCCTGGAGAGCCCTGTTGTCACCCACAATGCAGTCAATGTTCTCTCACCTGGGTGTCACTCCCAGCTGCCTTTGCCTAAGCACGAGCTGTTCTGTGCATAACTAGCACTTAGGCTGATCAGAAGCTCTGTTAAACCCTTTGCAGCTTAGTAAATAACTTGAGTTTGGTGTGTAGTGTCGCCACAGCTCCATTTCATCTTCCTGCCAGGGCATGAAACCATTGGACTAATGAATTCCAGCCAGCCCTGGGAGATGTCCTGCTTATCCCTGCCTGGCCCTCACCCTTTGAAACACTTAGATGCCGAGCAGGCTCTGAGCAACTCATTAGTATGGCCCTAGTAAAGAAACACTACCCTGGAAATTGCAGCCCAAACTGATATTACAGGGATGGAACTGCAGGAGCAGAAATGCCCTTGGCATCCCTTTTTCCAAAGCCAGGTTAGAGATCAGGCCTTTGTGCTCCTGAGGTCAATCCAGTCTAACACACCAGTGTCCTTCAAGTTCAAATGGCTACAAGTTCATCCTTTCTGATACTCCCAGCAGCATTCCTGCAAAAACGTTCCACAGCCCCCAGAAAGGTCAAAAAGCCTCGTCACCCATTAATTTGCCTTGTACTCCACTCCCAGACCAGTTTTTTCCTTCAGACACTTCCATACCACTGCAAGCACCTCCTCCCTCTGCCAAAGGGCTGCACCTTGTTTCCTACAGTGGCCTTGTGGAAGGGACCTCTCTGTGTTCTTCCCCATCCCCAGCACCCCCTGCTCACCCCCCCACCTTCCAGCCCCTGGCCAGATGTGTTTGCCACCTCACTAAGTGTCTGTCCAGGGGTCCAAGATCAGGAACTGTCTCCTGTAGGGGCTGAGCTTCTCCCTGTCCTGCTGATTCCCACCCACTCCAGGTCCAGCATGCACTGGCTTTACCAGTTATCCTCTACCTTCCCCCCCTCCCCCCCTCTGAAGTGGTGCCCACACCCACCCCCCCACCAGCCCCCCAGCAGTGGCTGTGCCTGTTTTGGTGGCTTCCCATCAGCAGCACCATCCAAACGTTGAGGTGAGACACCAGCTTGCTCAGTTCTCAAGGTCCCCTCCCTCTCCCTGCATCAAGAGGTGCTCCCTTTCTATCTCCCACCTTCTTTTGCTGCAGCATCTTCCCAGTCCAGTGGGAAAAACATCTCAATGTTCAAATGGCTTCTTTCTGGGACCCCAGGAGCCCACCAGCTGCACTTCCTTCCTCCATAGCCTTCAAGAAACTCCAGGTAACAAGAAACTCCAGTTTCTCTCCTACCCCTGCAAGACTTTCAGCCCCATCCTGCTTCCTCACCCCTCATTCCATCCAGGCTAAGAAAAGTCAGATAAGGAGACCCTCCTGACCTACTTCCTTCTCCCACCCAAGGAGGGTGGGAAATCACAGAAGCAGAGAAATGGAAATCCTACTGCCCCCCAAAACAAGCTGGGATGCTTTGGGAAATAGCACAGTGGGACGGAGGCTCAGGGAGATGAGTGAAGAGCCACGAGGGTTGCACACCCTGAGTCACTCCCAGGGGATGGTGATAGGGGTTATTTGGGGAGAAATACAGAGCAACAAAGGCTGAGATGTGGGACCTGTGGGCTGGGACTGGAGGGTCTCCAGGTACCTCAGACATCCTGGAGACTCTGTGAACCAACGGCAACTGCAGGAGCAAAGCTGCTCTGGATCCCACCTGCTCCAGGCTCAGGGTAGGAGACTTATCCCAGCCAACAACCTCTACCATAACAACACCTTCCCAAAACACCAGTCCCCATCACTCCATCAGCTTTTATAGAGCCCAAACAGCTGATCCTTCCTAGGGCCTGGGTATAATGAGGCTCCTTTTTCCACCCCAGTTTTCCTCTCTCTTTCCAGCAGATATCCAGCATGGTTCACAGCAATAAGGTCACCCTGTCACCTGTGGGTGGTTTCCCACACTGCCCCAAGCCTCCCAGGATGGGGAAGCAGCAGGAAAGGCTCCCACCTGGATTGCAAAACAAGCAGGAGTTGGTGGCTGTTCTCCTTCTCCTCTTCTCTGGATATGTGCTGCTGGAATTTTAAACAGATTATATAAGTGGCTCTCGTTTAATCCATCTGAACTATCCTCTTTTAATCGCATATGAGATCAAAGCAGCTGCCTGGGAGATGAGGAGGGAGCAGCAGGGGCTCTCCCCTGTGCATCTGGCCTGCAGTGGGTGAGGAGGGGACAGGCTGGGGGGAAAACGTGCCAGGGAATCACACTTTAACAGTTGCCTCTTTAAAACACTCAATATGGGAAATTACAAGGGCTACCGTCACTTCCTATATATTCCTTGTGGCCCTTCCTTTGTGCCTCTGCACCTCAGAGATGCAGAAGGACATGGATGTGGGGGCATGGAGAGTTCCTGGGAAGCTGTTCCTCAAAGAGAGAGCATCTCCCTCTCTCTCCCTCTCTCTCTCTCTCTGCGATTTATATAGTTTACCTTCTCCGCTCCTTCTCCTGAAGTCTGACATTTAAAAATGTGTAATTGTGTTTATCCCTGGCAAGCTGTGAATGGCTCCCCGGGCTGCCCGTGCTTCCTACACCGCTGTATAAATTACACTGACAACCCCTTATTACAAAGGGAAAAATAAGTTAATGGAAAAGCGAAGCAGAAATAGATGCATAAAAATCCCAAAGTGCCCGAGTCAGCAGAATTGCCCCCACGTGACAGTCATTGCCAGTATTTAATTAAACAGAGATCGATCGTGTGGCTGAGTGTGAGCTGGGGGGTGTGCACGTGCAGGGGAGGAATTGGCACATTTGGGTTGTATTTATTTTTTTGATGGCGAGGAGTTATTGATATTTCACCGAAGGCTGCCCTGGCAGGGCTCGGGGAGGGAGGGGCAGCTTCCCCATCCCTCCGTTCAGCCCTGGCAGTCTCCCCTGGCTGGCAGGGAGCTGCAAAGCCCGGCTGCCCCTCGGGAAGGGCGCTGGGTGCTGCAGAAATGCCAGGGCTGTGTTTCCTCCGTGCTCGGCGAACTACAGAGCCTTGAAATCCTTGTGCCCCAAGGCGTGAGCAGCAAATCTGCTCGGCAGCACTGAGAGAGAGAGAGAGAGGAATCACTGGCAACCCGGGGCGCTCTGGGAAACGGCACATTTGGGTGGAAATGAGTGAAGAGCCACGAGGGTCGGACACCCCGAGCTGCTCCCAGGGGATGGGGACGTGGATATTTGGGTAGAAACGCTGAGCAACACGAGCTGAGATGTGGGACCTGCAGGCTGGGACTGGAAGGTCTTCATGGAGCTCAGACATCCTGGGAACAAAGGGGAACTGCAGGAGTGAAGCTGCTCTGAGCTCCGGGGGTACCTGCAACCCCTCCCTGCTGATCGCTCTGTGGAGTGTTCCAGCTGGATCAGAGCTGGGGACCTCTGAAGGGACCCTGAAACCCCGCAGGGTGGCTGTGAGGGGATGGGGTTGGAGGCAGGACAAAGCTGTCCAGCTCTGCCTAAGCTTCCTAATTCAGATTACAAGGAAATACTGGGACCTCAGAAGCTCCTGGGTATGGGATTGGAAATTGCCTGTTACCCGTGGCTGATTTGGGTCTCTCCTGAAGACCAGGGGACTCTGTAAAGGCCCTGTGTCCCTGTGTTTCTCCAGTGGCCACCCAGAACATGACCTCTGGGATAAAATGCCAGCCACCAGGCAATATCTGAGCAGGCTTCTGGTGGGAATCCAAACCAGATCCTAAAAAAGTGCTGTGTTTCCAGCAAAATGACCAGGCAGAGGTGGGAATGCTCGGTTGGAAATGCTCACCTCTGCCAACGGGAGCTGGAAATGTTTCCTCCTGGGAGCCTTGCCCAGGAACTACAGCTACTGAGTCCCCTCCTCTGACCCATCCCTCACATGACCAGTGGTCCTTGGCCTTTGGGCTTTGGCCAAAATGTTTTGTGAGGCACTAAGTGAAGATGTTCAGCCTCCAGCGTGGGCTCCACAGCCAGATCAATTTAAATTCAACCATCTTGGGAGCAGAGCAAAGGAGTTTAACAGCTGCTGGAAATTACACACAGCTCCTTTCATTTCCACACATTTTTCTTGCCTAATTGGAGCGAGGCGAGCGGTTGGGAAGGAGCTGGGAGAGGCTGGGGAGCCGGACATGAACATTCCATGACTCATTCCTGAGGGAGGGAAGGAGGGGTGGGTGGAAAGATTGCTCCCTGGGGTACCAGTTGCACCAGTCTGCTCTTACTGGGTCTAGAAGACGAAACCCCTTATCTCATGGCACCCACACATGTCATTTGGACCACATGGGATGTGTGATCCAGCCCTCTCTCTGGCCACGTGTTCTCGTGCTGATTCTCAATCCCTCCCCCTCCGCAGCAGGTTTGATCCTGTAAATGTTACCCAAGAACTCAATGCCAAGGAAATAAAAACCCCAAACAAAACGAGAGGAATAACTTCTATTTCTGCTCTGTTTTATGATCAGTCTCATGGCCATGACACCTTCCAGATAATGACTGAAAATCCCTTTTCCCTGCAGTCTGGTCACCAATCAATACTCCACGAGCAATTTCCAGTGCTCGTCTCACTTGTTAAAGACCAAACATTCCCTTTCCTCGAGAAGTGGGTGGCACAGTGAGTCACAGAAAGCTCAGCAGGATGCTGCTTCTACCTGCTGCAATGCTGAAGACAGGCTGGAAATCAGAAATCACCCAGAGGAGCCATTTTCTCAGCCTAGGGCTGAACCTCAATGCTAGACTGGAGAGGCTTGAGGGGAGGTTTTGGAGGTCCTGGCATTGCAGCAGCAGCAGCAGGGACAGGATCACAAGCGATGGGGAACCCACCCTGATCTCCAGGGATTTCAAAACATGCTTGGGGCACATGTCCATCACAAGTGGCTGCTCCTGCCCCGTTTGCTCCATGCAGAGGCACATTGTGGATGTAGATAAGAGGGGCTCCAACATCATCCATCCATCCCTTGGCCAGCCCTGCAGGAATCCTGGCCCCTTCTCCACCCTCACACCCGGATAAGGGGATAACACCCTTTGCAGGAGGAGGCACCAAGCTGGGGCAGGACCTTAGTTCTGCTCTCAGGGGTGGTGGGTTCATCAGCTGCTGTGGGGGCTTTTCCAGCCCCCGAGCCTGGCCCTGGCAGACGGTGTCACAGCTGGATGTGGCCATGGCAGGGAGCCTGTAAAACACCTGCCTCCCTGCTGTGATCAGGCCAACCTTCTCCTCAGCAAGGAAGCCCCCACAGGAGCTCCTCAGACTGCCAAAATGCCTTTCTTTTAAAGTTGCTTTGCTTAATTACTCTGGGACATGTTTAAAAATATGATGTGCCATGAGCCTTTGAAGTTCAGAGAGACTTTAGCAGGTGCAGTAATCCCCTTATTCTAATCCTGATGGCCAAGATACGTTGGCTGCCCTTTCTCATGGTCTGGGGGGACTGAGGTCATTTTAAAGCCGGAGTCTTTGTGTGTTTTCCTCGGATGAGAGTTTCAGAATCCCACTGACCTTGGGTGGACTGAGCACCTTTGGTGTTTATGTGCAGCTTTGGTTGTTTGTTCACAGCTGTGGTTTATTTATATCTCCCTAAAAATCTTACGTGAGCACCCAGATTGTGCACTTTGTTCTTCCAGCTCTGCTGGATTTTTCTGAAGGAGGAGAAAGCCTCGATCCATCCCTGGAAGCAGCACATCTGGGGGCAGGTTGGGGGTGCAGCCTGGAGAATGCAGGGACATGAGGACCCTCTTGCTCCGTGAATGGTCAGGAGAGCACTCCAAAAGCTGGGAGCTGCTGCCATCCTTCAGTCAGAGCGAGCAGGGAAGGAATTAATTTCCCTCACATGACCAAGGGGAGCGATTGCCCAAAGCAGGGGCAGCGCAGAACTAATTAAGGACACGGCAGAGCTACAGGGCTGGGGCTTTGTCTGACAGGTCTGGGGGCTTCTCTGGGGCTGCGGAGGCACAACAGAAATAATCAGAAAGCCAAGGGTGGCCAAAGCAACGCTTTGCATCCTTATGTTCAGAGAAAGCAAAGACCGAGGGGTTTGGGCAGCGTGTTTGGGAAAGAGGCTCTGGAAGTCTTGGAGGCGTCTCCATCCTGCCAGGGCTCGAGGGAAGTGTCACTCCCAGCCGTGTTTTTGCATAGAGGATGAATTCCACCAGAAATACCTGGCTCTTTTGCAAGTTCCCTCCACGCTGGAAATAGCTGCCAAAAGTCGAGGCTGAATATTAGCTAACAGCTTCCATCAAATTCCATAACTGCCTGATGGTGAATAAGCTGAGAAATAAAGTCGATTGTGGAGTAACGAATGATGTATTTACTGCAATAGAGGTGCCCGAGCTCTCACAGCTTACAAAATGTCTTCTCTTGGCTTTTTTTTTTTTTCCCCCCAAATTAAATTTCCTTGAAATCAATGTATTCCCATGGAAATTCTTTATTACAACAAAATGCCATTTAAATGCCATTTTCTGGTGGAAATGCTCTGTTGGTGTATTATCGACACGGTTCAATTACTGCACTCGCAGTCACAACGTGCCAGACAAACAGCACCCAGGGCACATTCCTCCCTTCCTCCACACAGTTCCTGTGTCCCCATATATTCAACTGCAGGAGTCCAGGCTGGCAGGATTCATCTGGCATGTCCTGGCACATCCTGGGTGCAGAAATCCCTCTCTAGGGAAGCTCTCCAGACTCCTGAACCCTCTTGTGTTGGTTCACCCAGGATCATTCTCCTGAGAATGTCACCTCCTCTCCCAGGACCAGCTGTGCCCACCTTGGACCCCATACGAGGGCTCAGTCCAGCCCTACTTAAGGAGAGGTTCCCAGACCTGTTGAGTTCCTACTCCAGGCACGGGAATTATTCGTTTGACTCCCATCTCATGCTCCTCTGGCAATGGATTTGCATCTCCTGCCTTTGCATTGCAGCCATGAGATTTCTCGTGCTCTGGGGATCCCAGTGAAGTTGTCACCAGACTGGTTTATACCCAGATTGTCTGGTTTTGTCCCCAAATGCCCTTGACCTGTGGAAATTACAGCACTTGCACATGCCAGGCTGTTCAATGCTCTGCAGCTTCAAGCTTAAGGCAGCTGCTCCTTGTGTCCTTTAATCTGGTAAACCTGGATAAACACAACACCTTCTTCGAAGGGCATCCCACCAGCTCCTGCCCCAGCAGGAACCCACCATCTGAAGGACCCTGCTGTAGCTGTGCAGGCAGAAAACATCTCCAGTATGGTCACTGTCTCCTTGGTATGGAAGTTGTTGCACTCGTGGGTGGGAGCAGAAGGTGCCTGTTCCCCAGGACAAGGGGACTGGCCTTAAGCCAAAAGAGGGTAGACTTAGATAGATATGAGGAAGAAATTCTTATGTGAAGCCCTGGCACAGGTTGCCCAGAGAAGCTGTGGCTGCCCCTGGATCCCTGGAAGTGTCCAAGGCCAGGTTGGAGGGGGCTTGGAGCAACCTGGGCTAGTGGAAGGTGTCCCTGCCCATGGCAGGGGGTGGGATTGGATGTTCTTTATGGTCCCTTTCAACCCAAACCACTCTGTGATTCCATGACACACCTGGTGGGCAGATTGTCTTTCAGAGGGACATCAGGCTGGAGAAATGTTGGGAGCCCTGTGGAGGTCAGTAAAGCCTCTCACTGTTGCCAGTGACAGGACAGGAGGCAAGAGGCACAAACTGAAACACAAGAAATTTTGTCTGAGTGTCAGAAGATTTTCCTGTGAGGGTGGTTGAGCACTTGGAGTTCACAGGATGTCCCAAGAGGTTATGATGTTCCCATCCTTGGAGATATTTAAACCCCACCTGGCTTTGGCCCTGGACAACCTGCCCTGGGTGACCCTCCTCGTGCAAGGGCTGAACTAGGAGATCTCCAGAGGTGTCCTCCAACCTCAGCTCTTCTGGGCTTCTGAGTGACAATCCCTTGGGCAAAGCCTGGCCCCAGGGAGGTGCCCTCTGGGCTGCCCTTGCTGCGGTTGCCCTTTTGCCTCCCCAGACACCTGGAGCAGGAAAGCTTTTCCTGGCTACCCTGAGCTGGAGCAAATATCTTGGTACCACCTCAGTCCTCCAGGTACAGAATGGGAGGAAATTCAGGGTGAGAACACGGATTGCTGCCCTGGGCTCTCAGCTGGGGTAGGATGGGGCTGACCTTGCCCTCCTATCTGACCAGGACCCCCAGGGGCAGCAGGGGGGAATGCTCAGGGGTGCTCCTTCCCCTGGTGTATTCCTTGTTTTGCTGTGCAAGCATCCAGGGAAGTGGAATAACATCTTTCCACTCAGATCACCCTATTTCCTTCCCAAATTAAACTGATGTACACTTGTCAGCCAGTTTAACCTCCTAAAATGCTCCCAGGAGGCTGCATGGTTCACTCTGCCCTTCCCCATCAGTGAAGGCTCCCCAGGAATCAGGGCTGGGGTGTTTATTCCCTGCAGCATTTACCCTGGAAATGCAATCCTTGTTCTCCTGCAGACTGCTGCCAATGCCAAGCTGCCCTGGCTTCTTAGGTGCCACCAACCCTGTGAGGTGCCAGCCCTGGGCTTTGGCTGCTGTTCCTCCCTCCTGCAGAAACCTGCCCAACCTCCTCTGCAGCCCCCAGCACCCAAACCCAGCCCTGCAGCCTCCTCTGGAGCCAGGAGATGCAGAGGGATTCATTTTACCCATTTCAATAATTTGCCTGAAATGGTCAAAACTAGTTTTTTCTCTCCATTTCCCATATTTCACCCTATTCTCTGCTGCAACCCCTCTTTTTATTGTCCACAGCTCCCATTGGAGAGGAAGGGGCTGGAAGTTTGTCCTCACAAATAAACTGAGCAACCTGTAGACCTGAGGCAAATTGAAAGCAGCTCTTTAGCTATGCAGATACACTCGGCTTCATTTTTTTCCCCTCGTGTTTGGCAGTTCATTAATAACAGCCCAGTGGTACAGAGAAAAATATCACACCAAGCAATCAGCAGCACACAGCGAGGGTCCTGGGGCTGGGGCAGTTCTGCTGGAAGGAAAAGGGAACAAAACAGCCACTTTGGGCCCCAGAAATGCAGCCTTCACTGCCAGGCAGCCAAGCAAGTCTCAGCAAACACTTTATTCGATTCATTTAGCCCCTTCTCTCCTTATGAAATATTTGCAGTCTTTTTTTTGATCCACGTGTGTTTGTTGATGAACCAGCTCTGTTAATCACCCGTGTCAAACCACTTCAGCCCATGTGTTCTTAGCCCTGTGCTTGCTCTGTTGCCTCAAGAATTGGGAATTCAGCTCTGCAGGCTGCAGGTGACTTACACCTCCCTTTGTGCATCCCTTGGCAGAAAAACGGGCTTGAGCCATTACTTGAGGGACAGGAATGAAAAGGAGTCAAAGGGAAAGATTACAGTGTGGAATGACTGATTTTTATTTAACACATTAACCAATATACTTTTTCAAATATAGGCTCAAACCTACTTAAGGCAAAGTTCAAGTTAATATTGATATTTGAAGGAAGAAGCACTTTCATATTAATCACCCACCTATTAAATGTCTGTTATGAGACAAAGCTTATGGGCTATGTCTCCAGACACATTTTCAAATGGTTCAGGATAACTTTGATCCTTCTTAATGATGGAGAGCAATTATATAATGGGTTCAGAAACACTTTTAATGCACCACTTGCACAGGGTTGCTTTTTTGTTCATTTTTTTTAGTGTTGTCAGATAATATCTCAATAACATTTCTGGGAAGCAAAAAATGACCCTCCTCAGCTCACCCTGCATTTTTGCTCTGCAGTCTCAGGTTTGCAGCACACCAGAGGCTGAAGGGGAAATAGTGACAAGAAGTGCTGCAGTGGTGCAAAACCCTGAGGGTTCTCCCTCAGCCAGGGGTGCAGGGAGTTGTCCCTCAGGGGTGGGAAGGATCTGGGGAGGTTATCCTCCACAGGAGCTCAGCTCATGGATTGCCATGGCAACTGCAACCCATGTCAGCAGGGATGGGGAGAAAACCCATCTCATGCCAAGCCCAGCACAGGCTGAGGATGCAGTGGGGCCTGACACCATGGATGGGGGAAATGGTGACCCAACAGCCCCAGTGCTCGGGGCAGGGAGCTGAATTCCCTCCCAGAGGAGTCTGGAGGGGACTATGAATTTCTGGGTGTCGAACCTGTCAGAATGGTGAAGGGTGGTGCTTGGAGTCACAGTGAACAAGGGCAGAACTGCCCGTGGGGAAGCCTGTGTGTGTGTATTCAGAGAATCCCAGAGTGGTTTGGGTTGGAAAGGACCTTAAAACTCGTCTCATTCTACCCCCTGCCATGGGCAGGGACACCTTCCACTAGCCCAGGTTGCTCCAAGCCCCCTCCAACCTGGCCTTGCACACTTCCAGGGATCCAGGGGCAGCCACAGCTTCTCTGGGTAACCTGTGCCAGGGCCTCCCCACCCTCAGTGCTCCCATGTGTGTCTGTGTGTGTGCACTGGGTGTGTTCAGGTGTCTGCACACACAGACAGGAGCAGGCAGGGGCACAGCAGGACATGGATCTCCATGTGTGTGCACTCCCAATGCATGGATGGATGTCTGTGTATTTTTGGGGAGGACTGGGGGTGCTGCATTCATGTTTGTGCTCTGTCCAGTCAGAGGGTGCTCAAGCAGAATAGAATCCCAGAATCCTGGAATATGCTGAGCTGGAAGGGACCCACAAGGATCATCCAGTCCAACTCCTGGTCCTGCACAGGCCCATCCCCAGAAGTCAGCCCCTGTGCCCCAGAGGATCAGCCAAACCCTCCTGGAGCTCTGGCAGCCTTGGGGCTGTGCCCACTGCCCTGGGGAGCCTGGGCAGTGCTCAACCAGCCTCTGGGGGAAGAACCTTTGCCTGAGATCCAACCTGAGCCTGCCCTGACACAGCTCCAGCCATTCCCTGGCTGCTGTCCCTGGTCCCCCCAGAGCAGAGCTCAGTCCCTGCCCCTCCTCTGCCCCTGCCCAGGCACTTGGAACTGCACTGAGGTCTCCCCTCAGTCTCCTCTGCTCCAGCTGAACACACCAAGTGCCCTCAGTGTCCTCCCGTGGCTTCAAATCAAGGCCCTTCCCCATCTCTGTGTCCCTCCTTTGGACACTCTCCAATGGCTCAATCTCTTCCTTCCATTGTGTCCCCCCAAACTGCCCCAATATTGAGGTGAGGCTGCCCCAGGGCAGAGCAGAGCGGGACAATCCCCTCTCTGATGCCCCAGGACAGGGATGTCCCTCCTGGCTGCCAGGGCACTGCTGACTCAGGGACAACTGGCACCACCAGGACCCCCAGGGCCCTTTCCCAGCACTGCTTTCCAGCCTCTCATTCCCAGTCTGTCCATCCATCCAGGGAACACGTGTTTAGATTTAAAATAAAACAATAGATATCCTTCTCAGCTTGCCAATAACCCAAGGACAGCACTGGACATGTCAGAGATGGGCTCACACTCAGCTTTTTCACACTTCATCCTTTCTGCCTGATCTAGCTGAGCACTGCCCTGGGTCTGAGAGGGGGAGGTGGGTGCCAGAACCTGCAAGGCTGTGGAGAAGCCTCACACCCCAGCCAAGGGGTGGGAATGTCCATCCCAGTGTGCCAAGGTCAGTGTGCAGTTGAGAAGCTGAAGCACGCAGAGAGTGGCAGCATCACCCCCCTGCCCCCCCAGAAAAGCTGCTGCTCCCCTGTGAGATACAGATCATGGATGTGGGAGACACCTGTGCTCCAAGGAGTACCTCCTGGTTTTATATCATCCCTGTGCTGGGATGCATCAGCTCTCCCTGTCCCTGGGTTTCCAAAGGGATAAACCCGGTGGCAAGGGCTGAGGGAGAGCAGTGATGTGGGTGAACCAGGGAATGCACGTTCAATACCCACCTGAGCTGGCAGTTCCCTCCTTTTCTGAGCCCTTTTCCTCATCTGTGTCTCTCTGTCACTGCTGTGTCACTGCTCAGTGACCACCAGGTCTGGGCTGCCTTTGGCTGCAGGCACGAGCTGCAGCTGCCCCTCACACCCTGCACCTCAGCCTGATTTCAGCTCTGCACAGGGCACCAGCACAGAGCCTCAGCATCACAAAACAAGGAGGAATGGGTTAAAGCAGCCTTTTACAGCCCTTGGCCCTGCCTGTCCTCGAGGTGAATGCTGGATCAAGGGAGGCTGTGCAAGGAATTGATTGGGAACCCAGAAAATCACCTCCCACTGGGTCGGAGAGCACTTGGGAGGTCAGAATGGTCCTTCTCTGCTGAGGGTGAGGCTGAACCTCTGCCAGTGGCTCAGGCATCATTAGAGTAACTGCACATCCAAGCCACATCCTCCTCCTGACAAGGTCTCTCTTGTCCAGCCCACGGGGTCACGGGAAGCCTGTGACTGCAAATGCAGGGGGGCGGTCAGGGGGATGAGCCAGAAAGTGAAAAGCTTTGGGGGCAAAGCTCCTTCTAAGCAAGAAGACATCAGAGCTGCTCACAGCTGACTGCTGCACTTCAGCTGGGTAGAGGTGGCAGGGAGTGCAGAAACAAACAGAGCATGAAGCTTTCACCTGGAAAATGTGGTAGCACATTTGTCTGAACCGTCTCTGAGGAAGAGGACACAGGAGCTGGGGATGTGCCTCTGGTCCAGAGGCAGGCACTGGATGCTGGGGTGCCCTGAACTCCCACAGAGATGCCCAAATGCTGCATTTACACGTGTTGGGTGTATTTCTGCCTTTACAACTGCAGGGGTGAACCTTCCCAGTCAGGGAACCTCACCTGGGTGAATCCAACACACGGAGCAGGTCCTTGGTGCCAGCTGGGGTTCAGGAGATGGGAAAGAGGGATGTGAAATGAAGGGTTGGAGGAGACAGGAAGGATGCACAGCGACCTGTGTTGGCAGCACAGCTGAGGAGAAAGGTCCAGCAAAGTCTGTACCTTCTCTGGGCAAATCCCAGATGCGCTGGCATTGAAACCTCCTGCAGATCCACCAAGTTGGTCCCTAAAGATGCAGCAGGGAGTGCCCAGGGTGAAACATCTACGGAAAAACTCAGGCACCTGGAAAAACTTCTCACCAGGATTGTTGGGACTTAGTGGGGACTCCCATTCAACCCAGTCCTCCTCATCCTCCTCCCTGACAAGAGTACAAGGGCAGCCAGTCCCAGAGCACCTCTCTGAGCCTGGTTTGGGTAAACCTGGCTCATCTGAGGTGGTGAAATCATGGAAGTGACACAAAACAGGCTGGAAGTATCTCAGGAAGCCAGACCATCTAATCTTCCCCTCACTCCCCACCCAGGCCTCCAGGACCACCTCTCGTTTGGCAAGAGAGCACCGAGCCCGTGGCAGCCCCTGGGGAGGTGGGATGTGCAGTTGGATGCCTGGAGAGTAGTTTTGTAGAGCTGATCATGTGAAGCCCTTCTGTGTCTGTTCTGTTGAGCCCTTCCAAATTTTTCCCCTTTGAAAACCGGAGTGTTTCATTTTGCTCAGTTTTGGCATCTTGTTAGTCTCAGTTTCCCTTGTCTTGCTGGATGGTTCATTAGGGAGCAGATAATGAGCTTTCTCTGCCCACTGCAGGTAGGGGTTGGTGCAAAATTGCTGATAAATATATTGGGTTTCCAAGTATTTCTCGAGGATCTGGTCTAAATTGGTGTTAACAGAACAGATAAAGAATTGAAATACAAATAAAATCTTTTCATTAGGCAGGGTTTTTCCAACGAGGTGTCAGACACACCCCACTGCCCCTCCAAGGGCTGAAAATGGTCCAGAGATGGCCAGATCCTGCTGAGAGACACCACAACTCACGTGCAGAACCTCCTGCCCTAAAAATCTAGTAGGTGCAGCCGGGTCTGCTAAAAAGACCAGAATTAAAATCACAGGAGCCCAAATTGCACCCACACTGAGGCACCTGAAAGAGCAATTTTGGTTTGCCAGGTGCTCCCAATGTTCCTGAGCAGCCTCTGCCACTGCTCACGGCACAAAAGCTGCTCATTTCAACTGGCCAAATTAGCAGAGTGAAGGGAAAATGATGGTTATTAAACACTTCTTTTAAACCTGAAATGCAACCTTTTATTTAGATAACAAATACATTCTTGTTATATATATTACGGGCACTTTCAGGTGTAGCAGTTTGAATAGTGACATCCCAGCATGAAAAATCAAAATATATGAGTGACTCCAAGGGCCTCCATGCACCTCACAGTGCAATTAATTTAAAATCAGGTCTAAATAACGTGGACCTGACTCAGCTGCCTCTCTCAGGACCGTGTGATAGCACAGCTGGGCTGCTGGGCCGGGAGCTCCACACTCAAATTCCAAACGCTGGAGAAATAGATGGGTAGGAAAAATCCAACGTGGCATTTGTCAGAGGGGCCCACTCACCTCACCTGCTGTAACAGCAAACAAGGCCCCTGCCAGGTGCAGATTTGCAAGCCCCAGTTTCTGTGTTTCTAAAAAAAGGGGGGTCTGGGAATGCATTTTAAGCAATTTTGGGTTACAGCTGCTTTGTTTTGATATCTTGGTCGCTTCTCTTTTGGTGGGAAGGACACAGGAATGCAGAATTAACAAACTCACCCACTGCCTGTGGCAAAGCAGGGGGATTTGCAGGGCTCTGGTGTTTATGAAAATGTTGCAGCCTCTACAGAGTCCAGAGCTACCCAAAAGGAAGGGAAGGAACATCCAGCCTGTGCAATCCAGACAGGCATCGCTGCGGCACACAGGCAATTTTGCCCACCGAATTTCCATTCCTGGAGCTGCCCAGGCTGTGTGTCCCATGCCCACATCCCAAACAGCTGGTTGTGGGGCTTGCAGCCCTTCCAGTCCAGTGTGCTAAAGGGATGATCCTTCCTGAGGTGGGAATTGTGTGGGAGGATCTCTAATGGGTATCACCAACCTCACCAAGTGGTGAATTTGTATCTCAGCCTGAACTTCTCATCTGACTGTTTAAGAGGAGAGGAACCCAACCAGTGAGGAATCCTCATGTCATCGGTCTCTAAAAGCAGCCTCAGCAGCTGATGGGAAGCAATAGTTGTTGCCTAAACAAAAGGGATTTCTTGGATCCTGCTGCTCCTCATCCTACTTGAAGGTCTGAGCTTGGAGAGACAACTGGTGACATGATGAGAGGAACAGCCTCAAGCTGCACCAGGGGTGGGTCAGGTTGGACATTGGGAAGAATTTCTCCCTGGAAAGGGTGGTCAGGCATTGGAAGGGGCTGCCCAGGGTGGTGTTGGAGTCCCCATCCCTGGAGGTGTCCAAGGAAGGCCTGGCCATGGCACTGAGTGCTCTGGGCTGGGGGACAAGGTGGGGATGGGGCACAGGGTGGACTCCGTGGGCTGGGAGGGCTTTTCCAGCCTAAATGATTCTCTGATGTTTAGTGCACAATGTTATCAGCTGCATTAATCCATTTTCACAAGATCCTGCATCCCAGGATTGATGCAGCTCTCTGGGAGGGCCTGGGAGGGGCTGTACATCCATGAAATTAAACACTGCAGCGGATCCGTGGAGCACCGGGAGTCCCCGAGCTGCAGGTGGATGAGCCAGCCCGGACACTGCCCGCCTGCCTCCCCCGTGCCCTGGCCCCGCAGTGCTGCCTCCCCCCGAGCTGGGATCAGCTCCCTGGCTGCGGGATCGAAGCTGACACCTGTCACCTCCGATGGCCAGCGAGCCAGTGCAGAGCCCTGGGCGTGACGGTGGCTCCCAGCCTGGCCCCGGAGCTGCTCTGACTGTGCCTCCCCGCACGGAGCCGGCGCCTGCTCTCGCCTGACCCGAGCCAGGGCTGGGCAGGGGCAGAACCTCCCCCGGCCCTGGGTTTGTAAAGCCACGCCCGGCTGCTCTCTGAGGCTGAGCTTTGCTTTCTGGGGGGCAGGATGTGGAATAACCCAGGTTTAGATTCCTGGTCGCCGTTTGGGACCGAGGTGGGACAGGACACGGGAAATCTGCTTCATCTGACTGACTGCTGGGCAGCAAAACGAGCCCAGAGGCCGTGGTTGTCTGAAGATATCACAGTCACCTGGGCTGTGTCCATAACTGAAGGTGTCCTCTGGACAATGATTTCACCAGGCTGGCATTGGACACCTCCAGTGCAGGAAGGGAAAAGGCTCTGGAAGCACCTGTCTGTCTCCCTGCATTATTATGGGATCCCAGAGCTGGGGCTTTAAGCACTGTAGAGTGACAGGTCACATGTGATGACAGTACCAGTCATGATGAGAGGGTGCAAAGTACAGCCAGGTGATGGTGAGATCCTGGGCTCTGAATCCCCTTCCCCAGAGGTGGGATGCATCCATCCCATGGGACTTTAGTAACACTAAAATCTCTCTGAGAGTTGTTTCCCTCCTGAGCACGGACAGCACCAAGCACAGCATCACAAAGCCCAGCCTTGCACCTACACCCTGAATGTCTCTGTAGGGAAGTGTCCTACCCCCTGAAAAGCGTTAGAAGCAAGTTATGTCAGAAACACATCTCTGATCCCACCAGGCATGGAGGAGAGAACACCTGGAATTTGTTTGATCCAGAAAATCTCCTGTGATGCTCCTGGTCACCAGTGGCAGTGAGGTGTAGATCCCCCGGGTGAGAGCACTGTCTTCATCTCTTCATGCTCAGAGCTCATGTTGTTGCCTTTGGTAAAAGACTTTGGGGAGCTGGAAGGGCTGTTTCCCCACCCTGCCACCCCCTGCACCCTGAAGGAATGGTGTGGTCACGGGAATGAGACCCCAAAGGTTGTTCTCCAGGGACCTTCGAGGGTGGCACCTCTGGAGCCAAGCCCTCATTCCATGAGGGGTGCCCTGCCACCCCCCTGACTTGTGCCAGGAGCTCTGTGTCCCGCCTGAAAAGTGAGAGAACATTTAAGCCACTTTTAAAGCTGGGTAAGACCTTAAACCCTCAGTGTCACACGAGGACTTAAAGGCCTTAAGTCTGTAGCGAGTCACAAGGCAGAGTTAAAGCAAGCTAAGCCTCCTTCAGCCTCTGTGGTCCTTGAAGGGCAGTCCTACAGCATCCCAAGGGCTCCCAGTTTAAAGGCTTAGCAAAACCAGGCTCTCAGAGAGTGTTCCCTTCTCCTAGGCTGCTCCAAAGCCTCCTGTTTGTCCCTGTTGGGCTCAGTCTGCAGAGTCCATGCAGGAGGTGTCTCCTTCCTTCACCAGGTTTGGCTGCCTCATGAAAGGGCTTCTGGAGCTGGTCAAACTGAGCTGGTTTTCCCCCTTTCCTTGAAGAAGCAAGTCCTTGTGGTGCATCTGGGAGAGGAAGAGGATGGTGCAGGATAAAGGAAGAGTTCTCTAGCTGGCACAGACACCATGGTCCAGCAAAGAGGCAGGAATGTGCACGTGAGGAGGGATGTGCAAGGTCAGGAGGAAGCCCCTGTGAGACAGGAGATGAGTGTGCCCTATGCAAACATACATCCCCTGATCCATAGGGCTTATCACGGGCTATAAAGACACATTTTGTGGAAAACCCTGTTAAGATACTGGCTGCACATCACTGCTTTAAGCCCCTACAGCAACTTAAACTGGCTGTAATGTTAAGCCTTTAGAGTATTTTAAACTGCTTAGATTGCTCAAAAGACCAGCTTAATCTTAAACTGCAGTGCAGCTGCTTAAACAGTTTAAGCTGATCTAAAAGCTCGCAGGAACACAGGGTGCTTGAACTGTGCTCAGCCCTGTTTGTTGGCTGAAACACCGTGCTGGCCCTGTCACACCCCGTGTGACACCAGGGCTGACACATAAGCTCTTCTCCTAAATAGACCTTGCAGAACCTGAGGGGGAAAAAAAAAGCCCTTTTCTTATCCCTTCCCTGCTCCAGGTGTGATTCAGGGCAGGTTTAGATGTGCCTTCATCCTGCTCTGGGTGGAGCACAGTCTTCTGCCCTGCATCATCTCAATCCTGTGAATCTCTCCCCCAACAGGCCCATTTTTCCCATTCTCACAGAGAAAGCCCATTGTTTGGTTGGGGTTTTTTTTGATTCAACTTTGTTTTTTTAAAATTGCTTTGATTTTTCTCTTTTTAACACCCACAAATGCAGCCAAGGACTCGTGCAATGAGTGCACTGGCTTGGGAAAAGGAGGTGATTCTCCCTCGTGGCTGAAGTGTGGCTGGAAAGCCTGTGCAGGTAGAAAAAATGGGTAAATGCAGTGCCCACAATAAAAATTACATTAGATTCAGCAGATGCTTTGCCTAGGGGATAATTCACTTGATAAGAAATACATTAGTGATGATTTTGGTCTTTCACATGAAATTCTCAGTTTTCATATCATCATGATATTAAAAATAAAAAGAAACACCTTTCCAAGTGTACCAAGCACCGATGGGAGACTGTGGAACCCCACCTTGTGTTGGAATTTTTGCCCCCTGGAATATTTAGCATTTATATTCCTGTCTGTGGATGTCGAAAGTAGAGACTGTACAAATTGCAAAGGAGTTTGCACCTTTTCCTCCATGTGTGACTTTGACAACCTGCAAGTGCACAATTTGTAACTATTTTGACATATTTATCACTCAGGGAGTTTGAATTGAATGTGCCTGTGATTTCCTAATGGATGTCATTAGGAAATGTGCAGTCCTGTTCCTCCTGCTGATGCTGTCACTGGCCTGAAGGGTTTCCTTGTGCTTCTGAGACACCATCCATTTCCTGATAACTGATTGGAATGTAATCATAGGATCATGGAATGGTTTGGGTTGGAAGGGAACTTAAAAATCATCCAGTTCCACCCCCTGCCATGGGCAGGGACACCTTCCACTAGCTCAGGTTGCTCCAAGCCCCGTCCAACCTGGCCTTGGACACTCCCAGGGATCCAGGGGCAACCACAGCTTCTCTGGGCAACCTGTGCCAGGGTCTCCCCACCCTCACAGGGAACAATTTCTTCCTGACATCCAGTATAAATCTACCCTCCTTCAGCTTAAAGCCATTCCCCCTTGTCCTGTCCCTCCGTCCCTTGTCCCCAGTCCCTCTCCAGCTCTCCTGGAGCCCCTTTAGGCCCTGCAAGGGGCTCTCAGCTCTCCCTGGAGCCTTCTCTTCTCCAGGTGAACCCCCCCAGCTCTCCCAGCCTGGCTCCAGAGCAGAGGGGCTCCAGCCTTTGGAGCATCTCCCTGGCCTCCTCTGGACTTGCCCCAGCAGCTCCACGTCCTTCTTGCACTGCAGACATTCAGCAGCACCGTGGTGTGGTGGTTGAATGCCAAATGTTGACACACAAACACATGGAGGGGTCACTACTGAGAACAATTGTCCAACACTGCAAAGGTTGTGAAATGCTGGAGGGATCCAAGAACTTGGGATCCACAGACTCCCACACCGGGCTGGAAGTCCGTTGCAGCATCTGAAGCGATTTCACAGGGCCTTGTTGAGAGATGAAAATCTAAAAATAGGACTCGGGATCTGCGGAGGGGCCTGAAGGAGCTGGAGAAAAGGCCACGAGTGTCCCTGGTCCCTCTGACGAGCTCAGCCTGGATTGGATCCTGGCTCAGCGCCCTCCTGCCCTCCCGCTGGGGCTCAGTGCTCCCATCAAACACCTCTGTGTGCACAGGGGATGTCGTGCCTCGCAGGAATTGCCTCCCCCCTCCCTTTCCAGCTGCCAGACCCGGAGCCCCAGAGCTCAGCACTGCCCTGTGTGTCCTCCGGGAGCTCTCCCCCCTGCGCCAGGAGCATCTGAGACTCCTGAACTTGCTGCTTGGTTTTGTGGCTTGGGAATCATTATCATTTATTGATAAGATGCCTTTTGCAAGCCCCAGGGCACCGGTGCAGACTTTCAGGCTGTGCACGTAGGACCCGGGCTCACCGTGGCAGAGGAGCAGTTGCTGCACACGGAGATGATACAAAACTGTCTTGGCCGGGAAGCAAAAAGCAGTTTCTCGGTGTGAGCAGTCACTGCAGCAGAATTAATGGCTCTCCAGCCTGAACAGCCTGTGCAGGAATGACAACGTTCCCGTGGCCAGAGCAGGGCCCTTGGGAAACACCTCAGGCTCCTCTCAGCACAGGGTGCACCGTGCACAGCATAATTCCAACAGCTTTATTCCAACCTCATGGACGGTATTCCCAATCCTGGACACCCCATCCCTGCCCACACACACATCCCCTGTGCTTTCCCCCCTGGACAGACACACCAGTCCTGTCCAGTCCTCTTTGGAAACAGAGCTGGGAAGGGGCTGGAGCAGCAGGAGCAGCTGAGGGAGCTGGGGGGGCTCAGCCTGGGGAAAAGGAGGCACAGGGGGGACCTTCTGGCTCTGCAACTCCCTGACAGGAGGGGGGAGCTGGGGGGGGTCGGGCTCTGCTCCCAGGGAACAAGGGACAGGAGGAGAGGGAACGGCCTCAAGCTGTGCCAGGGGAGGGTCAGGTTGGACCTCAGGAGGAATTTCTGCCTGGAAAGGGTGGTCAGGCATTGGAAGGGGCTGCCCAGGGAGGTGTTGGAGTCCCCACCCTGGAGGTGTCCAAGGAAGGCCTGGCTGTGGCACTGAGTGCTCTGGGCTGGGGGACAAGGTGGGGATGGGGCACAGGGTGGATCCATGGGCTGGGAGGGCTTCTCCAACCTTAATGATTCTGTAATTCTGTCCCAAAACCCACACACAACCCCAAGTGTCCCCAGGAAGCATCTCCACCAGCTTTGTCAGCTTTTGTTCTACCTTCAACTACTGCCATGGGTAGAATGAGAGAAACTCATTTTTTAATCCCAGTTCCTCATGTCTCTGCTTCAATAGAAGGACTGTGGGGTGTGGTGTGATCAGAGCATGTTTTCTGGGCAGTTTGTGACCCCAATACAAGGTCAGCATGATCTCTGTGTCTCATTGTTAGAACACAAATGCAACTTCTCTGCTTCTCTGGATGCCTTGAGTTCTCCTATGAAAAGATAAGGCAAGAAGCAGGGATCAGAAATGGAGTTGCTAAAGGAAATGCAGCATTTCCAATAAATGGGCAATCTTGAGGTCAAAGAGAATCATAAAACCACAGAATGGTTTGTGTTGGAAGGGACCTTAAAGCCCATCTCCTTCCATCCCCCTGCCACGGGCAGGGACACCTTCCTCTAGCCCAGGTTGCTCCAAGCCCCGTCCAACCTGGCCTTGGACACTTCCAGGGATCCAAGGGCAGCCACAGCTTCTCTGGGCCTCCCCAAACTCACAGGGAAGAATTTTTTCCCAACATCCCATCTAACCCTGCCCTCTGGCAGTTTGAAGCTATTCCCCCTTGTCCTGTCCCTCCAGTTCCCAAAGCAGAGTCCCTCTGGCTTCCTTGGAGCCCCTTCAGGCACTGGGAAGTGATCTCTGAGGTCTCCACACAACCTTCTCTTCTCCAGGCTGAGCAGCCCCAGCTCCCTCAGCCTGTCTCCATAGGGGAGGTGCTCCAGTCCCCTCAGCAACTCCGTGTCCAACCTGGCAAGAAGCTGCCAACTCTTTCTAATGGGTTGCTCCAAAGTGCAGATTCATCCTTGGGACCGCTGAAGTTTTAAGGTTTTAATATCTTTTCTGCCCATGGAAGGCTGCAGTGTGGAGGTGCCAAACCTCTTGAGGATTCTGAGGTGCCTGACAAAGGCAAATGCCCGAGAGATCCTCCTGGCACTGGGGTGGGCCACGTGGAGATGAGGATGGCAGTCCCTTGAGACAACAAAGACATGGATGGCACCTGAGATAAGCCAGTTCCAAAGGCAAGGTGTTCTCCTGAATAGGTTGTAATTCCCCATGTGAGGGTGGAGAGGCCCTGGCACAGGTTTCCCAGAGAAGCTGTGGCTGCCCCTGGGTCCCTGGAAGTGTCCAAGGCCAGGTTGGACAGGGCTTGGAGCAAACTGGGCTAGTGGAAGGTATCCCTGCCCATGGCAGGGGGTGGAACTGGATGATATCTAAGGTCCCTTCCAAGCAGCTCCTCATCCCTGAGAACCCCTCCCCTCCAGCAGCACGTCCTCTCCCAGGGCCCAGCTCCCTGTCTGAGCAGCACACAGACAGTGTCCTCCCCTAACTGGGTTATAGGAGATTGGATTAGCAATTTCTGAGTTAGTAAAAGTCTAAGAATGGAAGATAAAACAAAGTGTGACAGGCTAAGCAGCCCCTGTCACTGGGGATTGATCACAGTGCTAATAGCCAGCGACAGCCACACATTAATAACACAATAACCCAGCTTGGGATATTGGCACTATCACAACCCTTTAACCTGGCAATAACTCATTGGGAAAATGCTAACAATGTCATAGCCAACATGTCTGCACTGCTTCCCTCCCCCTACCAGGCAGTGGGAATTCCAGGGGGTCACAGCTTCTGCTCCCCCTATGGGTGCCAGGGCCCACCCACAGAAGCGCCTGCCCGGGCAGGGATGGGGCATCACTGTGTCATTTAGGGGGGTGTTGGTCAGGGACAGATGTGCAGGGTTGATCCTTTACTGGTGACAGGAGGGCAGGGAATGGGGAAGAACTGGGCTGTAGGTGCTGGTGGAGTCAGGGAGTGTGGGACTGAGCTCAAGCTCAGAGCAGTCAGCAGATCACAGAATCACAGAATATTCTGAGCTGGAAGGGACTCACAAGGATCATCAAGTCCAGCTCTTAGTGAAGGCAGGATTAACTGAACAACAAGTAATTTGGGGGTAAATTTTTGAATTTTTAAAAAATATGCTGAATTTCAGTGACACAAACAATTCCAAATTTCCCTTAGAAGCCTCCTGCTTCCACTTCAGGCTGAGGTGGGAGAAGAGACACTGAGGAAATTACAAAAAAAAACCCCATCAGGCTTGTTTAGAAAATGGAAAATGGAATTAAAGACCGAGGTTTTTTAAAAACATAACTCAAAATTTGGGGGGCAGGAGGGGGAAGAAGCAAAGCCTGTCTTAAAGCAGAGAACACCTCCTTGTTTACAAAGGCATTTCTGGAGGCTGCTCGGTGTCAGGAGCACGGGGAGGGAGGAGAGATGGAGAAATATCACTGCTGTTTCTCCACCCCCGACCACAAGCAGCGAGAGGCATTTCCCTCCCTCTGCTGGAGCCCAGGATCTGCTCTGGCACCCACCCAACACTTCCATCTCTTGGATGTGCTCGGCAGAACAACGCCGGGAGAAACCGATTTCCAGGGGATTCAAAGGTCGGCAAATCCCGAGTGCCGGGACTGCGGCACCAGGAGACACCTCTGCAGAGGAGCCCTTCCCTGCCAGGGCCCAGCCACTGCCCCTGCACCCACCAGGCAGCTGGGCATGTACTCAGGGCTGGTCTACCAGCACCTCGTGGAGCAAGAGCCCCAGGATAGGTGTGGTTCCTGTAAAATACTGTTGCTGCCCCAGTTCAGCCAGGTCAGGGGTTTGGGATTGCCTATGGGCTGCGTGGGGCAATCCCCAGGTCATCCTTTCCAGCAGACCCAGCTGGTTTTGGCTCAGACACCCCTGGGAATGCCCGTGTGTGCCAGTGCAGCCCAGACATGGAGGAGGAGATGCTCTGTGAAACGGGACCCTGCTCCTTCTCCAGCAAGGAGGGGTGTCCCTCCATTCCCAGTGCTCCCTGCAGCCCCTGAGCCCTGCCAGCTCCCAGGCAGATGCTCCTGCTGTGTCCAGCAATCCATTTGCAGGGCCCAGAACCCCCCAGCTGTCACACGGAGCATTAGTTCCCAGCATGGATTGCTCTGCTCCACCTCCCCACCCACGGCTGCTCCAGCCCTCCTTTGGAGTCACGACCACTTGTTGCCCAGAGCAACAAGTCGGGGGGAAATAAGAGCAAAATTTGGGGTGTGTGGGGTGATATCTAGGGGTGCAGTGCCACCCCTCCCAACCACAGCTCCTCTCACCAGGAGAGGAGAGAGGCAACATTCCCTCCTTCCAGAGGGGCTCCTGCCCATGCAGTGCCAGCTCTCCCCATCTCTTTGGGGCAGAAGGCAGACCTAAAAAAAAAAATGACAAGAAAAAAAAGGTGGAAATGCAATCTGTCTTTGAAGGATCCCCTGACTAATTAGTTTCGGAGGCCAGGCTGGCTGAGATCAGCTGAGATCAGCCAGCCTTGCCTGCAATTACTCTGAGGAGAAAGAACCCCTCGGAGATTTGCTGCCAAACGGGGGCATTTCCCCGGGGAGCGAGGACTGGAAAGGTGTTTGGGAGACAGGACAGCCCAATGACCCCGTTGTCCAGCTGTTTTTCCCTCCAAAGGTGCCCCAGCAAAGGGGTTTGCTGCAGCGTAGCCGTGCTGCATGTGAGCGACACGCATCGCCAGTGAAAAAGGGAGGGCTCAGCTTGTTTGGCTTAATTAGAATAATGAAGCTGTGAGTCTAATAGGAGGAGGTTGGGAGTGCTGAGGCTGTAATTGGCAGAGATTGGGAAGCGTGAGGCTGTCGGCTGGCAGCCATATGGAAGCAGCAAAGTGAGGGTAGTGAGTGACAGCCCGAACCTGTGGCGCTCTCATTAATTCCAACAGCAGAGCCGTGATTGATGTGTCAGCTCCCTGCTGCTCCGCGATTCGGGCGGCTGATTCCACCTCACTTCTGCCGCTCCTGCTGCAGCCCGGGCTGGGGAAGAGAAACGTGGAGAAGGGGATGAGGGCAGGAAAACGCAGAAAGGAGGGAAAGAGCAGGAGAGGAGAAATAAGGAGAAAGGTTCTGAGGTGAGATGGATGTTAAAATCTAGGCATTGATGTCTGCCAGATCTGGTCAGCCCCAAAGACAGGCTTCAATCTAAGGCTTTCAATCCAGATTCAGATTTTCCCGATTCAGGAATTCCTGATTCAGGGTTCACTCCGTGTTGGAATAACAAGTGCTTCAGAGCCCCCAAGACCTGGCTCTGTTCCTGCTTGTGCTCCTGGATGTTTTTCCAGGAAAACTGGCAGGGCCAGGCTTTCCTCCTTGGCCCCTCTGCCTGCACAGCAGGGTGAGCTGCTCCATCCTCACATTCCTGTGCTCCTGCTGAGGCAGCCCCTGACCCACAGACACCCGTGGGCACAGACCAGCAGCTCCCCAGCATCCCCAGTCCCAGGCTGAGAGTGCCCAACTGCTGTGTCTGAGGTGTGGGGACTTACAGATCCACCAGGAGCTTGCTGGTAGAGTCCTAAATTTGAGGCAGGAGAGACTCTCCCTCTCTCCCACCACAAGGAGGGTGGGAACAGCCTTTTCAAGATTCACCCTGAGATGCGATAACGCTGTTCAGAGCCCCTTCCTTGTATCACCCCAAAGCTTCTGACAAAATCCTGGCAGAGTTATGGCATTGCCAGAGCAATTCCACATGGAACCAGCTGAGCAGATTTAGCTGCTTAATCTTTCTGCAGTTTCTGGTCTGTGAACACCAGCCTGGGCAGTCCCTTCTGAACTGGAGCGATTACCCATCAGTGGGCAGGGGTGGTTATGTACAAACCCTGTGTAATTTCTTTTCTCTCTGGTCCAGTAATTTTGAATCTTTTCCATTGGAACAGCTAATTATTGTAGTTCTCCACAGGCCAGGTTTAATAGCCTAAATGTCCTTTTACCTCTCTTGAGGGAAGGGAAAATGTCTGGGCAGATCCACCTCAGAGCCGTGACTAAATGAGTGTCTCAGCACATCACACAACCAGTTTTCCTTCATGGAATAAGTCATAACCACAGGAGGCTGTGGGACAGAAGGGCAGGGGAGTCCTGTCTGTGTCACCATGATCTGATGTTTCACCCAGCATTGCCTCCCTGCAGGAATCAAGACTTCTCCTCCCTCCCTCTGAGGGAACAGCTGCCCATGAAGGGGAACGGGGATAAACTGCTGAGATGAGAACTCATTTGGGGAAGGCTATCAAGGCTCATTTGTTTTGCCCCGTTGCCTTCGTGAAGGAACATGTAAAATGAAGTATTAGTGTGTGGAGAGCAAAACTTCAGCTTTACCCTCTCCGTAGTCCCAGCTGGGGAGGAGCCCAGGTGATGCCTCACTCCAGGGCTGGCTCCTACACACTGCAAAGCTAATGGGGAAAAATGGGTTGTCTTATTCTCTGCCAGCTCCTCTGAAAGCACAGGGCCACTCCACTAATTTGAGGAAGCAAGAAAAGCAAGATGGAGAAGGAAAAATTGGTTTTGATTGCAGAACTTGAGCTGTGGAGTTCCTGCAGCAGGGGAAGAAGTAACAGTCAGAGTAGCCAGAAGCTTTGTATCCAGTACAGTCGTTTTTTACAGTGGGTATTCACGATGAAGACCATTAGGTAAAGTACCTCAGAATAACTCTCATTTGCAGACTACATGGTGAGGAGGTGGTTTCTCAGCAACTGGTACCTCCTACACAGCGGCTGCGACTTTTCCTGGAGTAGGACGAGGCTTCTGCTCCTGAGGATGCTGAGATGTGTTCCGTGCAGCTCTGCTCCGGGCTGGGTGGCTTCCTCAGTGCCCCTGTCATATCTGGACATGCCAAATGTCAAGGGCCACGATGGAACTGAAGGAAAGGCCTTCTGCCTGCACAGAAAAGGTGCCAGGCTGACCTTGCCTCCCTCAGGCATCGCCTGTGGGGAGCCAAAAAGGCAGGAAACTCATGGGTGAGTTTGGGTCCACCAAACTGTTCTGCAGTCAGGTTGATCCTCAAAAAGTGGGTTTTCTAACTTCACCTCCAAACCAGGGAGAACAGTGTCCCAAGCTGCTCTCCCAGTGCTGTGCAGTTATCAGGGCAGCACTGACCCCGTTCCTCTTGGAATGTCAGTGCAATGTTTGCAGTGTTCAACCCAACCCTGGGTGACTCCTGTGGGGACTGGCACCTGAGCTGGGCTATCAGCCCACAGCTGGCTCTGCTCCCACCTGCCAGAGGCCAGGCTGTCCCACAGCTTTTCCCTGTGCTCTGATGCTGCTCCCAGAGCGTTTGGCCCAGAAAGCAGCACCAGGCTTGGCTGATCCAGGGCAGAGCCAGGCACACCTTCAGATCCCCACTGGGAGCTTCAGGTCGGTGACTCAGGAGTTGCTGGGGTCCTCAGGCCAAGTGAAACCATGGCATGAATCCCAGGGCTAAGCAGCTCCAGCAGAAAGCAGCACTGATCCTGGACAGCAGCTTTGCTTTGGAAGAGCAGCAAAGAAATTAATTAGAAGTATGTGCCAGCAGCCAAACACAGCAGCTCTGTCAGCTTTTCCTACACATTTCCCTTCCTACAGGTGTTTCCAGGGGCTGAAATGCAGAACTAAGCTGGCTGAGAGAGTGTGTTGCTGTTTCCAAGGCTCTGTACCCACAGCTCTGCACAGAGTCAGCCTGTCTGTGAGCTACTGCAGCTGAGCAAGTGAGGTGAGTGCTGGTGCTGAGGTCTCTGGAGCTTCACAGGTCCTACATGGGTGGTAGACAGCAGAAGGCAGCATTTGTTGAGTGGTCACGGGAAGAGAAATAGCTACATGATGGCCCATGATTCGTCCTCTGTGTCCCCCTCAGCATTTCTAACATTCATGAGTGAGCTGTAGATGGATGTGGAGCTGGGATGTGCATGAAGAGGCAGCTGGTTTGCATTGGCCAAGGCACAGCTGGCTCACCAACCACAGCTGGGATGCTCTGAGATCCCTCTGGTGGGGGTCCAGGGCTGGAGAGGATCTAAGGGCTCATGGGCAGGGTGCAAAGAGCCCCTCATGCCTTGTGGCCAACAGAATAATGAGACAGAGGATGAGGATGGGCCCAGCATCCCACTTGCTGACTCAGGGACAAGCCCCACGTTCCTGGTGGTGTCTCCCCCTGTGACTGCAGGCTCAGCATTTGCTAAAGATGAGAGGACACAGCCTCAAGTTGCACCAGGGGAGGGTCAGGTTGATCATCAGGAGAAATTTCTTCATGGAAAGGGTGGTCAGGCCTTGGAAGGGGCTGCCCAGGGAGGTTTGGAGTCCCCATCCCTGGAGGTGTCCAAGGAAGGCCTGGCCGTGGCACTGAGTGCTCTGGGCTGGGGGACAAGTTGGGGATGGGGCACAGGGGGGACTCGATGGTCTTGGAGGGCTTTTCCAACCTCAGTGATTCTGGGATTCTGTCAGGGTGGCCAGATATCATGGCCATAGGACCCCTCTGCCTGGTGACAGGACAGGCAGGTGGGAGGCAGCAGGTCCTCAAAACCATTTGCAGAGCTGCCAAATGCCAGTGCTGAGCTGAGCTGGGGGTTTGACTGTGAGAGAGCTCTGACCTCCCCTTTGCCATCCTGCCTTGCCCTGCCACAGGACAGAGGAGCAGCACCTGCAGAGCAGCTGCTGGGACCTGTGTCTCAGCTGGGACCTGTGTTCTGTGACAAGAGAAATGGTGCAGCTTCCCAAACTGCTGGGAGGAGTCCAGATGAATTCCTTACCCCTGTCCCTAGACATCCATGCACCCAAACACTTCCCCTGGCAATCCACTGTCCTTGCTCCTGCTCCAAAGGATCCTGTGCCAGAGGTGTCACTGAGCTGCAAGCACGGCACAGTGCAGAGTACACACACCCTGCAGGCACCTGCATGCAGGGAACAAGCAGAGAAAACAGTACCAGGAACAACTCACCCTACACAGGTTTTGGGTGCCAGGCACTGGAACATGGTCAGCAAGGCTGAGGCACCCAGGGATCCTATCCTGGCTCTGGTCCATGGTGTCAAAAGCTGTGGATTCACAGGAATTACCACCTGGCTGTGAGCTGGACCCTCTGAGGGGCATGGAGCAGACTCCAGCCTCGCTGGCCAGGGGCTTTCCAGGCACGTCCTATGGCTTTAGCCAACATCAAGGCTCTGCCATGCTTTGTGTCCCCATTTTAAGCGGCAGACACAGATGTACCAGCCTGATCTCCCTGGTCACTATTTCATGTGGATCATTTTCAGCAGTAAAGGTGAGGACCACTTGTAAGAACAACCATGTGTCCTCCTGGCAGACCTCCCTGGAAAAAAACCATGGCAAATCCCTGCAGGGGCACCACAGTGGGTTCTGAGGCTACCTGATGAAGGGCACCAGAGACCAAGGAAACTTTATTCCTCTTGCTTGACCCTTCTGCCAAATATCACCCACCTATTGTATTTCTCACAAGCACCTTTCTCTGCCAAAATGCCTAAATGCTGCCACATCTAAGTGACCAGGAGAGAGCCTACATTTTCTTTCCTGCGGTACCAGCACGGTGGGCTCATTTTCCATGTTGGCACAAGCAGCACTACTGAACATTGCTTCTCTGTCTCCTTCCCATTTCTTCCCAGCACAGTGTAGTTTCTCCTGCTTTGAGGGCTTCCATACCCAGAGGTTCAGAGCCAATGGTGCCCTTGCTGTAGCATAACTGAGACACACTGAGAAAAGCTCTGAGGAGGGTCACCACGGGGCCCAGGGCTGCTCAGGGAGTTTAGTTCAGAGCTTCCAGGATGGGCTTGGACAAGAAATCTCCATCCTACTAAACCCAAGCATGATTATGACCAACCATCACCACCTTGCTGGGCCTTCCCCAGCATTTCCTGCAGGCTCAGCATCCCGCAGTGATCCCGCAGAACATCTTTCTGCAAGCATTAAGGCTTTTTTTCCCCCACTTTAGAGCTTCCCTCTCCTCAGTCTGGGGTTTTATTAATCTCACTCGCTGTGCTGAATATCTTTGTGCTCAGAGCACTGTGCTGCCTGCTCTGCTGGCCCGGGTTGGGGTGGGCTGATGCCGGGGTGAACTCGGGAACGGGGACACACGCCCTGCCGGGAGCTGCCGACCGATCACGCCCAAGCTTAAAGATTTTCCTAATTCAGAATTGGGACTGTTTTGACTGCAAACAAGCCATGTGATGTGGATCTGCTTCTTAATCACATCAGACTCCTCAGGTTTCCGACGTGGAATGCTCATAAGTTCAAAATTCGTGTCTGAAACACATGCTGCTGCATCTTTGTGTGGAAAACATTCCTGTTGGCAAGCTCTGCAGGAGTGCTTATAAAGAACAAATATCAAAGTGTGACAACCACAGCTGATTACAAATAGCAGGAACATTTGCAGAGCACTGCTCTGCAGAGCTGGCCCCATACAAGAGGCTTCTCTGGCTGCCACCAACGTGCAGCCCGGGGGCTCCAAGGGACCATCAGACTCCTGGCATTGGTGCCCATGAGCTGCAGAGGTGCCTCACCAAAGCCAGGAAAAATCACATGAAAGTTGTAAGCAGGGTGGTGAAAATGGATGAAGGATAAATAGGCACCAGCAAATGGAAGCAGAAGGAATGATGCCCCAGGACAGGGATGTCCCTCCTGGCTGCCAGGGCACTGCTGACCCAGGGACAACTGGCACCCAGCAGGACCCCCAGGGCCCTTTCCCAGCACTGCTTTCCAGCCTCTCATTCCCCAGTCTGTACAAACATCCAGAGTTGATCCATCCCAGGGGCAGAATCCAGTACTTCCCCTTGTTGAACTTCATTAGTGGAGAAGCAGAAGAGTTTGGGTCTTGCCGTGGCCTGCACAAAGGCAGAGTGGTGGACATACAGAAGTTATTCTTGTGCTGCCTTTTTTAAGCTGGAACAAAGGAGCAGATTAAAGAACCTTTCCCTGTCAGTGCTGCAGAACATGCTCTTCCACTCCAGGATGGCAAATCACACCTCAAAATACCACAACATGTCCCTACAGCCAAACAAACCACCTCATTGTCATGTTAAGTTTTAATATCTTTGCAAAGTATGATGCCTTGGGTCTTCTATTTGCATCCCCAACAGCATGAAGCTGGCCTTCCTCACATCAGTTACAGGATGGTCTGTGGGTTTTATGGGAATCAGGAGGCAGTCCAGAGAATTTCTTCCTGGATGTCACTGCTGAAGTGGTGATGCAGTCAGAGCCCCACAGCCTGCTGGCAGCCAGTGCTCTCAGATATTAAATAAATGTTCGTGGACAATTTTCAGGGTATGCATTGTACCATCTGTCAGAGCAGCACGGGGAGCTTTTAATTATGGTTTACACTCTGTCTTTAGGCACCTGGATTCATTTTTTCATCCTGTCTATTACTGATGATGATTTGCTAAAAAGTGCTTTACTTCTGTTTTCTGCTCTTCCCTTGCAGCAGCTGGGCCAGAAACGGAGATGGGGAGATGTCAGAGGTGTGCAGGAGGTGAGGACACTTCTTGCTCAGCCACTTCCCAGTGCGGGGGCAAATCCATGACCAGGTTTATCTTTGGAATAATTTTCCTGGAGACTCGCAGAGGGAAAATGGATCACAGCAGCTTCCCAGAGGAAGCAGATCTTGATGGGCAGATCCCCCAGTGTGGGCAGCAGGGCAGGGGGGATTCTGCCCCTCTGCCCCCTCAGCTGAGACCCCCCTGCAGAGCTGCTCCAGCCCTGGGGAACAGCACAGGGAGCACATGGAGCTGCTGGAGAGAGTCCAGAGGAGGCCCCAAGATGATCAGAGGGATGGAGCAGCTCTGCTGGGAGGAAAGGCTGGGAGAGCTGGGATTGTTCTGCCTGGAGAAGGGAAGCTTTGGGGTGACCTAATTGTGGCCTTCCAGTGCCTGAAGGAGCCAACAGGAAAGATGGAGAGAGACTGTTTACAAGGGCCTGGAGTGACAGGACAAGGGGGAATGGCTTCAAACTGCTAGAGGGTAGGGTTAGATGGGATATTGGGAAGAAATTCTTCTCTGTGTGGGTGAGGAGGCGCTGGCACAGGTTACCCAGAGGAGCTGTGGCTGCCCCATCCTTGGAAGTGTTTCAGACCAGGTTGGACGGGGCTTGGAGCAACCTGGGCTAGTGGAAGGTGTCCCTGCCCATGGCAGGGGGTGGAACTGGATGATCTTTAAGGTCCCTTCCAACCCAAACCATTCTATGATTCTATGGCTCTGTGATGTAGAAGGAACTCAGCCCATTTCCAGTGTTTCCACACATCTGTTGGCAGCCCCTCCTGTAACAACTCCCCTCACTCACTCTCTCCCCACAACCTGGATATTTCAGACCAATTTGCTCTTGTCAGCTCAGCCATGAGACAGGTACTGGTGGAGGTTTGCAGCTCTGTTATTGAAGTTACTGCCTGTGGGTTGTGAGCATCAAGGGATGGCTCTGAAATCATCACTAAGCTGCAGTGAATAATGTCCTCAAGCTGTGCTTGCTGGAGTAGCTGTAATTCCACTCTGGAAAGCAGAACACGGGAATGGCAGAGGTCGGAGAGGACCTGCTGCCTGCGCGTTGGGGCCAGGTGGGATTGCATCACCTTCCAGTGACTTCTCCAGTGACAAAGTGCTGCTCTGAATTTTAGCATTCCATACCCACCACTCTCCAGGGCTCACAGAAGGAAGGTGTGGTCTCCTGATGCGCACAGAAAACCCGAATCTATCTTTCAGGGGGGATAAAACAGACACTCAGCCCATTTTCCCAATAAAAAAGTGCCCATGGAACAATAAGGGCACAGACCCAAAAGAGGTGGGAAAACCCAGGCTGCCAGAGATAGCTGCATCCATGATATGGCAGTTTCAATGAGTAATCACTTGCCAATACATATGGTGTTTTGTAGATGTGAAATGTCATGGAACATAACGTACTGATATGTTTAAAAATAAATTGCTGGGATAGCTTAAAAAATAAATTACTGAAGGGAAGGGACTTGTGGTGCATTTTGCTGTGGATTAATTTTGTCGTTCGGTTTGGGTAAAGCTTGATTCAGGTGTCAAACTAAGTATTGACTTAATAAACTGGGGGGGGGGGTTGCTTGCTCTCTGAGGAGTACTGGGGAACGAGGTCAGTTTCTTAATTAATTTATGCAAATTGCTGTTTCCTTCTACTCTGTCTAAATGTTAGTGACACCTGTCTTATCTCCTTACAGTTAATTGCACGGCTACAAACAGGGAACCACGCACAGCACTTCAGGAAAGTCACCAGCAGGGACGATGAAACTCTCAAAATGGACCCAGAAGAGCTGCAAAGTGATCATAATAGTGATTTAGGTGGGCATACACAGTTTGAAGCATCGATCAAAGCCCTCAGCCCAGTTCAGCATCAGGAGGTGTTACCTGAGGGCACTGGGCTCCCATCACAGATGGAGCAAAGATATCCCTGCAGGAGCCTCGAGCACCAGGGTGAGCTCCTGACTGACTGTCACACTGACCTCCCAAATCCAGAGTTTGCCCTGCAAGGGGGTTGGAAGTAGGTGATCTATAGGGTCCCTTGCAGGCCAAACCATTCCATGATTCTGTGACTAAGAGTATCTTCACTGAGCTGCCTGGTCTGGTGGAATGTTCTGCTCACTGCAGGGGGGTTGGATTGGATGTCCTTTAAAGGTCCCTTCTAACCAAACTTTCTTCTGATTCTGTGATTTCTCCATCCGTAGAACTGTGCTAGAAACTGAGAGATTAATTACTAGAGAGCAAGGAGCTGTGAGATGCTCCCCACCTCTGGAAACTGCTGTTGGGAGAGAAGGGCAGGGAGCTGTGGAGATGGGCAGGATGGCACCTGGGTGCTGCTGAGGTCACTGGAATAACAGTCACAAGGAAGATGGAGAGGGATCCTTCATCAGGAACTACAGTGACAGGACAATGGGGAATGGCTTCAAATTGCCAAAGGGCAGGGTTAGATGGGATATTGGGAAGGAATTCTTCCCTGTGAGGGTAGGGAAGCCCTGGCACAGGTTGCCCAGAGAAGCTGTGGCTGCCCCTGGATCCCTGGAAGTGTCCAAGGCCAGGATGCACAGGGCTTGGGGGACCCTGGGCTAGTGGGAGGTGTCCCTGCCCATGGCAGGGGGTGGGACTGGATGGTCTTTAAGTTCCCTTCCAACCCAAACCATTCCATGATTCTATAATTCTATGAAATAGTACAAATTCCTGCCCCACAAGGAGTGGGATAAGGGAAACAGGGACCTACATCTCCAATTATTGCAATGGGAATGATGCACCCAAAATCTTCTGATTTTTCCTTCTCCCATCCCCTATCTACAGGTTATTTGTGGAAGAGCAAGTCTTCAAGATACCCAAAAAAAATCACACCTGTGTTCATTTTGCTAGTAACACTCCAAGTAGGTTTTGGGGTTTTTTTAATTTCACATGGTTTGATTAAGGCACAAGGAAGAAACCAAAGGTAGTACAAAATCCCAGCAAAGGGAAGGAAGTGGAGGAGACATTGGTGCAGCTGCACAGAGCAACCAGTTTGGTCTGAATGCCAATTTTTGGGGCTTCCTAATGATTTCATCACAGACAGGACAAACTGGATCAGCTGCAAGCTGGGTCCATGCAGATGTACCAGGAAAATCTGCCTGTTTTCCTGGTGGAAGATATTCCAAAACCACTCAGCAAATGGCAAGTGCTTATTTCAAGGATAATTTGTCGCTATTTCCTTTGGATCTTTTGCTTGTTTCGTGAGAGAAAAAAAAATACAAGTTTCATTTAATACAAAACATCATTGTTTGGGCACAAAACTTCGATGTTCTGCAAAAAAGAAAAAAAACAATGTACAGATTTTAAAACTGAGTTCTAGGCTGCTTGTTTGGTTTCTGTAGGTTTTATTTTTTTTGTTATTTTGAAGAAAACCTACTTTTTTCAAAATTCTAAAGCCTCCAGCATTATTTCCAAGAGGTTCTTCATGTTTTATTCCCTTCCTTTTTTTTTTTTTTTTTATTTCTGTAGGAGAACTATTTGAAAATTTGGCCAAGGTGAAAAAAAAAATAATCACGAAAGCCGTGTCTGTCATGAAAGTTACTTTTACTGGCAAAATCCAGCTCAGACATGATGACACAACATCCCCTTGGCTGCACAGAAGGGGACCAGCCTCAGCCCAGTGGGAGGGCTGCAGGCAGGGCTGGAGCCTGGGCCATTCCTACCCCTGTGGCACAGCAGGTTTCCTCCCTCTCTGTTGCTTTTTGATGTGTGATGTAAATAGTGGAGGCACTTTTCCCTATGAAAATATTCCATGTTTTTGCAAGTTCACAGAAATTGCAGCATCACAGAATAGACCAAGTAGGAAGGGACCCACAAGGATCATCCAGTCCAACGCTCAACCCTGCACAGGCCCATCCCCAAGAGTCACCCCCTGTGCCCCAGAGCATCATCCAAACCCTTCTGGAGCTCTGGCAGCCTTGGGGCTGTGCCCACTGCCCTGAGGAGCCTGGGCAGTGCCCAACCAGCCTCTGGGGGAAGAACCTTTGCCTGAGATCCAACCTGAGCCTGCCCTGACACAGCTCCAGCCATTCCCTGGCTGCTGTCCCTGGTCCCCCCAGAGCAGAGCTCAGTCCCTGCCCCTCCTCTGCCCCTGCCCAGGCAGTTGGAACTGCACTGAGGTCTCCCCTCAGTCTCCTCCTCTGCTCTGGCCAGCCCTGCACACCCCAGACCCCACAGCTGGACTGCACCCGGCTCAGTCCTGAGCAGCCTCCAGCCTGGACGAGCCCGGAGCAGCCTCTGCCCAAGCCCTTCTCCTCTGCTCCAGAGCCGACTCCAGCAGGTTCTCCCAAAATAACTCCCAGTGCGGAGCCACTGGCATCCGAGGAGGAGCCCAGCACAGGCAGGCACCTCAAACACGGGAGAAAATTTGGTGTTTGAGGGAAGTGTGAGACTGTGGGAAGCGTCTGGAGCGCCGAGGCCCGGCGGCTGGCGCGGCGCGCGCGGTGCCAGCCTGGCAGCCAGCTGCCACCGTCCTTATGGCTCTGCCTACATGCATCCCCTCTGCAGCGATTCCCAAATGTGCAATATCAACATTGCAGTAGCACAGGGCTTTTGCATGTAATTATCCCAAGGTTTATTTGAATAAAAAGCGGGCGGGGAGGGGGAGGCAGAGCCCATCTCTCTCCCTCTTGCAGATCACGGGGAGTCTGCCAGGGCTCGGGAGCGCCGACAGACAGCGGGAGCACAGACACAGCCATGGCTGTGTTTGCTTTGAAGCGTGCTGCTGAAACATGTTGCCATTGAGATTCCCAAGCCCCACATTTTAAAATATTCATTGCCACAGCCCAGTTTCTCTCCCAAGGAGCAGAAATCCAGGCGGAGACGAGAGTCTATCTGGCATCCCCTTGTGGCTTTGCTTCTCCCTGCTGCGATGGGAGAGCAAGTCACACAAGCAAAGGACACCCCACACCTTCGTGGACTGGTGCCAGACCTCGTGGAAGAGAAGAGAGTGTCCTCACATCGTTATCTCTTCAATGTCTGTAGCCTGGAGTTCTGGGATAAGGGATCAATAATGACGAATCCATAATAAAGGCTCTGGAAGGAGTAACCATAATCTTATTAAGAAATGCAAGGAGGAGAAGTAGCAGTTTGGGTAAACTCCTCTAGTGACACCCTCAGAGCCACCTGGACACCACTAGAGATGTCCAGTGTGCTGTGTCCAGGGGCAGGATGGACACACGGGTGCAGCTTTCCAGCACAGGCCATGGATCTGCTCTTCCTGAGGTCAGGAGCTCCCACTCTCTGCGTGCTCTGCTTGTCTTTTGGGATCTCATCCACTGCCTCGCTTGCTGCTGCCACCCAGAGATGTCACAAGTGGCCTTAAGTAAGAAAAACACACACTCTCTCATGACCTACAATGGTGCCAGTCAAGTTTTATATTCCCAGAGATTCCCCCGAGGTCCTGCTCACAAAGACCACATTTTGGAAGGACTTAAAGTGCAGAGCATCTCCCCAGGGCAACTGCAGCTCTTCAAAATGACCTGGTTTGGGGGCAGGGGTCCTGTTTCAAAGAGCCCAAGCACTTTGCTGCGTGTGCAGGGACCAATTCAGCAGCAGCCCCATGAAAAGCCTCGGATCAGGAGCTGCCCCAGGGCTTCAAACTGTGTCTGCAAATTGCCAAGTGCAGATGTTCTTTGCACACAGTTCTCCCAGCAACCTGCAGACCAAACCATCATTTTTTGTGGGTCAAATTTCATTAAGGAGGGCCGGATGCTTGGAAGACATTTACCATTTGTCTCTGGTTATTGTCCTGGTGATTTACATAATGGATTAGTACAGATTAGCCCAGCGTTTGGAGAGGCCCTGGGTTGCTTTGCATGCACCATAGGCAAAGGATTCAGGCTGTAAATGGGATGATCTAATAACAAGCATAATTGCTGTTTTATAGACTATAAGTACTGCCATGTCAGTAGCTCGTCTAACTCTACAGTGAGGCCACTGTACAAATATAAATCCCCCAGTCACCAAACAGCTCTTCAGAGGCTCCTCCAAGCTCCAGCTCCAGCAAGTGGCCTCACAATGCCTTGGATGCACAGGGGACACTGAACACCTGCACTGTGAGCCACCAGCAGCAAATTAATTGATCCAATCCTTTAAAGCTTCTAGGCTGAGCATCAGGAGATACAGGGCTCCCTTGGTGCAAATATTTCTGCTTTCCCAATGCCCAGAGAGGGGGAAACTGAGGCAGGAACACAGTTTCCTTTTGTACAGGGTATGGGGGGGTTCTCTTTATCCTCCCCTGATCTCAGTGCTTTTGTCTTTGATTCTCTTGAGGGTAAATTCAGGGTTCAACAATTAATTTCTCTCAGGTATTTTGCAGTGCTCTGCAGCAAGCCAACCCCACACTGTTAATATTACAAAGCTGTTGAGAGAAGGAGATGTCGGCAATTGCGACAGCACTTTTGAATCATTCATAATTTTGCACAGGGGTAACTTCTGTAGGTGTCTCGTTTCCTCTATGTTCATAATGTTTTAGGGCTAAAAATAACAAGGAATTGCTGTTCAAAGTGTAAACGAGGAACCAGAATTGCCAAGGAACCCGAGAGTCAAACAGTGGTGGGGACATCAGAGCTTTCCAGAGCCGCAGCCACAAACCCAATTAATCCTGGCTTAGGCAGGATGAAAATGTGCAGCTGCACAGATTCACAGCCAGTGCTCAGGAGCAGCTTCAGCTTCCCCATATGCAGATTAGCAGGGGAAATTTTGGGGGGAAAATTAGTTTGAGCTCATTTGTGACCACAAACAGTGAAAAGCTGTGGCCACCGGAGTGCCTGGATTGCATCTCTCTGGAATTTTGATGGAAAAGTGATGCTTTGGGACATCAGAGCTGCCCCCATTGCCTGGGCCAAAATACTGAAGGGGTTTTAAGCTGTTACTGTTCCTGGAAACCCTCTTGCAGGTGGGCTTTGGTTTCTTTGCTGGGGCTGCCTGGGCTTGGCCATGGAGCCATCCAGCCGGGGTTGGGGATGGGAACCAAGGCTGCAGGAGGAGCAAGGCCATTGCATCCTCAGAGGCACCAAAGCTTTGGGAAATCACAGGTAAAGCAGCCTGGAGAGCTGGAAGTGGGGTAAACCCTCATGGTTGCCCAGGAGAGTGTGTGCTGGCCTGATCCCCCAGTGTGGGCAGCAGGGCAGGGGGGATTCTGCCCCTCTGCCCCCTCAGCTGAGACCCCCCTGCAGAGCTGCCTCCAGCCCTGGGGAACAGCACAGGGAGCACATGGAGCTGCTGGAGAGAGTCCAGAGGAGGCCCCAAGATGATCAGAGGGATGGAGCAGCTCTGCTGTGGGGAAAGGCTGGGAGAGTTGGGATTGTTCAGCCTGGAGAAGGGAAGCTTTGGGGTGACCCGATTGTGGCCTTCCAGTGCCTGAAAGAGCCTACAGAAAAGATGGAGAGAGACTGTTTACAAGGGCCTGGAGTGACAGGACAGGGGGAATGGCTTCAAACTGCCAGAGGGCAGGGTTAGATGGGATATTGGGAAGAAATTCTTCCCTGTGAGGGTGGGGAGGCCCTGGCACAGGTTGCCCAGAGAAGCTGTGGCTGCCCCTGGATCCCTGGAAGTGTCCAAGGCCGGGCTGGACGGGGCTTGGAGCAACCTGGGCAAGTGGAAGGTGTCCCTGCCCATGGCAGGGGTGGAACCATTCTGTGATTCTGTAACAGGGCACAGGGCTGACAATCCTGCCCTAAGGATGCTTTAAAATACCCACATGCTGAGCAGAGAATGGTCAACAGCCTCTTGGAGCCATGGACAGGGCATCTGCAGGGGGGCACCAGCACATCCCCCTTGCTCAGGGTACCGAGAGGAGCTGAGGTGGTTTGGGGAGGCAACCCCCTCACTAACCAGTGCCTATCACTGGTCTCCCTCTTCCCACTGTCCCCAGTCACCAGGAAGGGACACCTGATTCAAACCCAGCTCCATCCCGTGGTTCTCCTTTAAGTTCCTTCTGCTGGTTGTTCTGTGCTGGGCTGAGCCACAGACATGCCCTCACCCTTCCAGCTGCTCTGGCTGGATCACAAACACCAGTTGACCCACCCAACTGGTAGAGCTGTTGACCTAAAGCAAAGGCCTTGGTCTTGGGATGAGCTCAGCTTCCTTTACAACAGGTCCCTGCTCATATTCTCCCTGCATTTCCCAAGCACAATGCCTTGCCCACCTCCCCCGAGCCCTCCCCCATCCCTGGGGTCTGTTGAAGCTCCTGCCTAATGATTTCTGTGCTGAACCCTCCTCTGAGCCGGAGGGATGAGAAGAATTCACATCCTGGAAGTTTCAGCCTCTTATTTCGGAATTAATTTTGCAAGCTCCTCCTTGGACCAAGCTCTCTGTGGGCTCAGGCATAACAGGGCCAGCGAGAGGGGAAAGTCATGTTGCTGGTTAAATCTCCAAAGCAAAAATAATCCATTTTAATGAAGGTTCACAATCTGCAATGAATGTGAAACAATGTTGTCAGCTAAGCTGTTGCATTATTCACTTTTATTTGTACAAGGTCCTTCCATTAATATTTGACTACAAGAGAATGCAATTAAAAATTTTCTACTTGAATAAACCTCTCACCACTGTGTTAGTTAAAGGATAAGAACCTTTTACGTTGGTGTAGAAGAGAGTTTAGCACACTGGCTCTCTGCACGGGGGTCACACACCAGCTCTTTTAGCTCCCCACACCCCCATATTTTGTTCTCTATTTCCATTTCTTCCCTTCGATCCTCACCCCAAATCAGCTCCTCTGGGCTTCGCTGCTCCCCCTCCCTGTCATTTGGAGAATCCCAAAGCAATCATTTCCTTCAGAGCAGAGCCAAAACAAGCAGGGAAACGGGGGGAGGTTGTGCAGGCAGGTGGGAAGCCCCACAATCCACAATTCCCAGCATTTGCACAAAATTAATGGCAAGGCTGTGACAGAGCCCCACTTTGCCAGAAGGAAGTGAGGCTTTGCATTCCTGTTCATGGGTGTTCGCTGGCAGGGAGAGATGATTTATTATTTAAATTTTTGCACGCATGGATGGGCACTGAATTACTTGTAATCTCCCAGGAAGGGAGGAAAAAACCTTCTAGGATCGTGGAAGAGAGTTCAGAGGCGCCACGAGCTCAGCTGGCAGAGCCATCACAAAAGGGAAGGCGTTGGGAACAAGGGAAAGGGGGATGAGATGCAAAGCGTGGGGTGGTTGGATAAACACTGTGCACTATTCCCCTTTCCAGAGCATCCAAGAACAAAGAGTGTTTGGTGAAAATAAAAAAAAAGAGGGCTGATTCAGGGGTTTGTGATGTGCAATGAGGAGATGAACATTTTATCCTGTCCTGATTCACCTCCCAGAGCCTCTGACATCCAGCCTGTGACTGTTGCTGTCGGGAAAAGCAGTTGATGGCACAAGGGAAGTTTGCCCGTGGTTTAGAAGAAAGGAAGGAAGAGCTGGATGAGGTAAAAGAGAAAGCATGTGTGCATGTGTAGGAGAGGAGCCTCTGGCATCAGAAAGTGAAGTCTCTAACATTAAGTAGAATTTTGGAGCTGGGGATTTTGGGTAGAAATTTGAAGGCTAAAAAGGTCAAACTTGGTGGCAGGGAGATGGTGAGGTGGCCAATGTGTTAGATCACATGTAGAAGTGTCTCCAGGACCAGGTGAATAACAGGCACTTGGAGAGTGGCTTTTAGAGGAAAAGGACCCTCAAGAGAGGTTTCACAGCCCCAGTGATCTCCAGATAAGCAGAGGAGAAAACAGAAATGACTGTGGGGAGTGGGTGCTCTGGCTCAGCAGGTCCAGCGCCCTGTAGATCCCCTTTGTTTTTTGGCTGAAGATCTTCTGGAGCACACAGTGGTCACCCAGCTGTTCTCAGAGGTGCTGTATAACCCCATCACACACCAAAACCTCACTGTGGGAAATTCATCCACTCACCATTAACCACCCCCCAGGAACATTCGTGTATCTACACCTGTCTAACAGCTGCACTCGATGATCTTAAAGGTCTTTTCCAACCTAAACAATTGCATGATCTGGACCAAGCAGGCACCTGCTGCTGTGCCACAAAATCCATGTCATGGTGGAAGAAGCTGCCAGCACTGTCCTCCTCTTCCTATGATGAACATTTTCCCATTTCTGTGGCAAACACAGCTCCACATGTCCTGCACTGGGCGACTGAGATCCATTGCTGAGGTTGGAGCAGCCAATCCATGTGGATCCTGGAGCAGGGGAGCACAACAAACAACCAGCAGCAATTTTAATCAGTATTTCGGGAGTATTCTGTGGAATGTTCTGTTGTCCCCTCCTCTTCTGGGTTCAGAGGTGGGCTCTTTCCTGGACATTAATGGGAAGGTGCCAGTGATATCCAGAGCTCAGGGAGGAACTGGCACCATCTGTGGGCTCTGAGGTGCTCTGGCTGCGCGCCTGGAGATTCAACATCCCACAGCTGCTGCTGCAAAAGGGGCACATTTGCTCATCTAATGCAAACTAATCTGTCCATCGAATCCCAGGCACCACCTCAGAGCCTGTGAGTGCACACCCATCCAGGGAGGAATCTTTGGACCTTAAATGTGCCACGCTTCAACTCTTCCCAGATAAAATGAGGATTAAGAAGCCCATTCATCTTAGGGAGTGTTGTGAAAAATCAGTCCATTAGTTTGTGTCCCATTAATGTTATCTAGGCCAAGGAGATGAATAATTCTGTCCCCAGCAGAAGATTTGTATAGCCAGCAGTCTGTAAGACAGGGGCCCATCCCAAACAATAAAGCTGGAGGGAGGTGCTGAGGGATGGCTCGTTAAGTGGGTGCCTTTCATTCCAGCCCAGGGTCAGGCTGTGCCTCCCAAGAGCTCCACAGGTTTGCCAGCACAGGTGGTGTGTGGTGCCCACAAGTGGGGGCTTCGTTAAGGCTTTGTAAAATCCCTTAATTGAGATGTGTCCCCCCCTGCCTGCCATCGATTTGCGGCCAAAGGGTCACTCTGGTTCCTTTAAATGCTGTGTTTTCCTGGGTAATGACTCCGAGAGCTCTAAGCCTTGTGAAGCAGCAGCTGTTCACCAGGGAGAACAGGGACAAGCTCGTGGAGACCAGCCATCCTCTCCAGAGAGCAGCCACTCCTGGAATATCCAGGCAGCACTGAGACATGGTGGGGGCGAGTGCAGCTGCACACCAATCCCACCAAAGCAATTCCACAAACCCATGGAATGCTTTAGGTTGGAAGGGAGCTTAAAAATCATCTCGTTCCATCCCCTGCCATGGGCAGGGACACCTTCCACTAGCCCAGGATGCTCCAAGCCCTGTCCAACCTGGTCTTGGACACTCCCAGGGATCCAGAGGCAGCTACAGCTTCTCTGGGCAACCTGTGCCAGGGCCTCCCCACCCTCACAGGGAAGAATTTCTTCCCAATATCCCATCTAACCCTGCCCTCTGGCAGTTTGAAGGCATTCCCTTATCCTGTCCCTCCATCCCTTGTCCCCAGTCCCTCTCCAGCTCTCCTGGAGCCCCTTTAGGCCCTGCAAGGGGCTCTCAGCTCTCCCTGGAGCCTTCTCTCCTCCAGGTGAACCCCCCCAGCTCTCCCAGCCTGGCTCCAGAGCAGAGGGGCTCCAGCCCTTGGAGCATCTCCGTGGCCTCCTCTGGCCTTGCTCCAACAGCTCCATGTCCCTCTGATGCTGGAAACCCCAAATCTGGACACCACAATTCACTTCCAATGCTCAGAGATCTCACCATTGTCACCCACCTTTGTCCTCCATAGTGGGTTAGTGTGACTCCTCCTTTCCAAGGCTGAGTCTGGAGGCCAGTCAATTGTCAGAGCCCATGAAAATGCAGGAACCTGGGGCTTTATCCCTCCTCAGACATACAAATCTCAGTTTAAGGGTGAATGCTGCCAGATGACTGCAAGGAAGTCTCTCTTTGGCTCTGGTGGACCAAACATGCCCATCTCAGGCACTTGGGGGATCCTCCAGCTGCTCTGATCTGGAGCCCTCTGCTCCTTGAGGTCCCTGAGAAAGGAACCCTTTGAGCATCCACGTGGGTAACAGGAGCATCTGCTGCATGGGCAGTGCTTGTTTTCCCACACTAAGGCAGAGCAGGAGAGGGATTTGGAGGAGGACAAGTTCATTCAGTGAAGGGGACAGGTTTTCTGATGTTCTCCTGGCTGCTCACAGAGACTGGTTCTGTGCACAGCTCTTCGTGCACTCCATCAGTAAAACCAAACACCAACGAAATCCATGGCTTCCAGACTTGTTTTTAGAGGTGAAATGCTCAGATTTCTTCTTCTCCATCCTGAATTAGTGTGTAGTCAGGAAGGATTTCCATCAAAATATCCCATTTTCGTCCCTTTCCCCCTCAGCTCTGCAGAGAGCTGGGGTGAAAGCAGGCTTTGATAGCTCAGCTCAGATCCTGAGCCAGAGCCAGACTGCAAATCCTCTGCAGAGTGTGCAAACTCCTCGGGCTTCCAGCCACAGCTATCAGAGCTTTGATTCAATCAGAAATGCAGTCTCTAAGTGTCCAGGATGTACAAGACAGGATGGAAATACATCTCCACCCAAGCTGTGCAAGTGAAGTGCCCAGATGTGCTCAGGGCTCCTCAAAGCAGCCAACACAGCACCCGGGTTTGAACGTGTTGGGTGTAAATGCACACCCAGGGCTGCCCAGGCCAGCTCTTGCATTTGATGTGTTGCACACAAGAAATGGACCATGAAATGGCTGTTTCTGACAGTCTCCAGAGTACTCCTGGACAAGGCTTCTGAGGATCTAAAAAAATTTGAGGGCCTGGAGTCCAGAGAAGGGAACAGAGAAGGAGAAGGTTCTGACTGACTCCTGAGACTGACTCATAAGAGGAGCAGCTG
>NW_020885016.1:218801-252070 GCF_003945725.1 Corapipo altera | reverse complement strand
GGAGCTGGGGGGGGGTCGGGCTCTGCTCCCAGGGAACAAGGGACAGGAGGAGAGGGAACGGCCTCCAGCTGTGCCAGGGGAGGGTCAGGTTGGACATCAGGAGGAATTTCTGCCTGGAAAGGGTGGTCAGGCCTTGGAAGGGGCTGCTCAGGGACGTTTGGAGTCCCCACCCTGGAGGTGTCCCAGGAAGGCCTGGCTGTGGCACTGAGTGCTCTGGGTTGGGGGACAAGGTGGGGATGGGGCACAGGGTGGGCTGAATGATCTGAGAGGGCTTTTCCAACCTCAATGACTCCGTGATTCTGTGAAATATTTTCCCTTCATTCAAAAGCCCTCTCCTGGTTACTGCCCTGCCTTTTAAGCAGGAGAAATCTCAGTGTCAGAGAAAGAGCCTGAAAACACCCGACGCAGATGGAAACGGCCGTGGCTGAACAGGAGCTGGCAACAAATCCTGCCTTGGGTGAGCCCCTCTTGTAACAGGCACAGAGCTGCCTGGGAAGGACTAAAGGTGCTAAAATATGATGTTTATTGAATGATCAAGGAGTGCTGCACTGGCTGTTCAGGAAGATTTATCCTCCATCTGTGCTTGTTTTTATTCCACTGGCATGCCTAATAAATATCAACTCTTTTAAACAAAAGCACCTCCATTTACAAAGGTGTTAGCAAACCTTCGGCATTTCCCAGGGATTTTGCCTCAAACCTCCCTGCCTGGAAGCTCATGTGTTTATCCCCAGGATTTCTCAGGCTGCAGGTCCCTCAAGTTTATTCTTCTGCTCGTTGTCTGGAAAAAAAAAATATAATCAAAGATCTTCCAGATGCCCACACAGGTGAACACCAATAATCTCAGGAATCTGAGAAAAAGGAACTACTGAGTGAAATGCTCATATTACACAAACACACCCAGGCTCAAAAGCCTCTGTTGGGCACCTGGGGAAGAAAAAAAATTTAAGAAAATTTTAAAAATTCCCAAATCCCAGGACCCTGGGAGGCAGTAAGTAAAGTTTGGCAACTTCCAAATGCATAACCCGTTGTTTCAAGCTGTTCCATGTGGCTCCCCAGAGGGCTGGTCCATAAAGGATAACAACCTTTGCCTGCTGGGAGCTATTAGCTTAAATGGGAGCGGGCTGCTGCAGCATTTAAGCCTGATTATAATTGTGTCATTGGATTTGTATGCACTGGGATCCATGCAGATGGATTTCACAAAAATTCTAAGAAATTACATCCAGGAAAGGGAGTTAAAGGGATGTCTCTGTGCGTGGCAAGCTAACAGAAATTGCAACGAGAGGATCACCAGGAAAAAGGAAAAAGAAAACCTCGAGGAAGTTAAATGAGGTTCAACATCGTGAGGGGGAAGCAAGGAAAAGAAATGTTTTCCAGCTCTGGAATCTTCTGGAAGTGATCAAAATGCCCACGTATGTCTTCTTAATTTTGCATTAAATTCATATTATTTTATTATGACAGGCTGTGGGTACCTCTCTCATCATTAGATACATGAGCACACTGAATTGTTTGCTGTGTTACACATGGCATTCATCGAAATTTGGGAGGTATGGGAACCATCCCCGGAGGGGTTATGTGTGGATTAGCGCTTCTTCCTTCCCATCATTTCTAGGGATTCAGAGGGTAGATCTCAAGGCAGGAAATCTCATCAGATCAGAGAGCAAAACCCGAATTTCCACACCCTGGAAACAAGCTGGTAATTTATACCTGGCTAAAGCACCTGACCCAGAAAAACATCGATCTCTTACAATTCATTTGTCTCTCTTTGACTTGCAGATCTCAGGGCATTTACACGCTGCAATCAGCTCACCTCTCAGCCTCCCTGCTGGGAGGGTGAAGGGCTGTGCTCCTGCAGCAGCTTCTGCTCGAGGGTTTTTTGTTTCTTTTATTTCTGGCTTGCACACTCAACTATTTAGTGGATCCTTTTGGCAGTTTTCTCACCCGCGGAGCTGCCAGGGGCCATTCCAGGGCTGCTGAGATGGGGCTGAGGGAGCCACGGGCACAGCAAGTGACCTCAGCAAACCCCAGAGTGCCCAGCACGGGGCAGTCGGAAGGCACTGAGCTTTCCAGCACCTTCTTTGTTTACAGAGCCACTTCTAAGCTTTCACTTAATTCAAATAATCACTAATAAGTGTGGCAGCGTAGCAGGAGCAGCCTTTATTCTTCAGGCAGCCTTGGAGGGTCGTGTGCTCCCAGTGCCTAAAGCCATCCCCTTGGTTTCCCAGGGATGCTGGAATGAAGGAAAGACAAGCAGGAGACACATCTTTAGAGTGCCTGAAACAACCTGATGATAATGTTCCTTTTCAGAGCACCTCAGCCCCCATCTGCAGCGGGCACAGTGCCCATAATCCCTGCTGCAAGAGGAGCAAGCAGCCCCCTAATTTCACCCCCACTTATCAAAATCAATATTCCTTGATTTGCCAGCCTCATCCAGGGCCACTTACCCAGCTTCAATAGGTTTAACCCTTCCTTACCTCTCCAAACCCCCCACTACTTGGACAAGCTGTGCCTCATCACCCAGTAATCCTTTTTTAACATTTAACAAAAATCTTTCCCTCCTTCTTAAGGCTTAAGGAGAACAAAAAAAAAAAAAAAGCGCATTCCCTATTTAGAAACATTCTTGTGATGTTTATTGGAACGGGCTGAAAGAGCTGAGGTTTGAAAATTAGTATCTGGCAAGGAAACAGTGTCCTCAGGGGCCAGAGAACAAACCGCTCTGGGAGGAAAGTGATGGGACCAGCCTTTAAAGGCTTTAAAATTGCAAACCAAGTGTGCTCAGCAGTATTTTCCTTTATGCAGTTCTTTTATTCTTAAGATGAAAATTGCTCAGGACAAAGGCATCGGCCTGATCCGTGGGACAGTGTGCTCCTCACTCTCCTTTTCCAGTGAAAATACGTGGTTCTTTGAAGAGCAGAAATGTTCAGCAAGAAGCAAATGCCAACGTGACCATTTTTAATGCAAATTCTCCGAGATCTCTCCCTGCTCTTCTAAAGCTGCACAGGAAATCTGTGACAGTGCCTTGGCAGGGCTGTCAGTCTGCACTGCCCGGAGAGGAACAGGGGCTTGTGGTGGTTTTACATGATAAGGAACTGCCCTGTTCAGTCTCCAGCCTCTGATCCCACCTTGACACGGCAGAAAGAGCCACCTCCACCCCTCCCTGGGACTTGCTGTCCAGTCACTCAGTGCTTTTAATGGGCTGCTGCTGGTGGTGTCACTGCGAGGATGCTCCTGTGGGCAGCGGCGTCCCCAGTGCTCTTTGCTCGGGCAGGGGTGTGCAAGGGTGTCCCTGGTGTCCCTTTCTCTGGCAGGGGTGTGCAAGGGTGTCCCCAATGCCCCTTCCACGGGTCGGGGTGTGCAAAGGTGTCCCCAGTGCCCCTTGCTCAGGTGGAGGTGGGCAAGAGTATCTGCAGTGCCCCTTCCACAGGTAGGGATGTACAGAGGTGTCTCCAATGCCCCTTGATCGGGTAGAGCTGGGTAAGAGTGTCCCCAGTGCCCCTTGCCTGGGTAGGGACAGGCACCGAGTCCCGTCCCACAGTCCCAGTCCCAGCCTAGTTCAGCCTGCACAGGGTTAAACCCCGCTCTGGTAATTCCCAGGGGGTCTCTGCTCGAGCTGCTGCTCTGCCCCCGGCTCCGGGGGGAAGCGGCCGTGCCTTTCCCAGCAGTTCTTCCCACGCTGTCCCTCCGCCGGGATCCGGGAGCCCCGAGCTCGGGGGAGCATCGCCCCGCGGGCTGTCCCCGCTCCCCGCCCGCGGCACGGCCGGGCCGGAGGTTCCCACAGCCCACGCCGGGGAGGAGGAGGAATCACAGCCCCCCCAAACGCAGCCTCTGGGAGCCACGGCAGCCCCTGCCGCCCACCACCCCGGCCCCGGCACGGCTCGTACCCCCGAGCACACCCACAGCTCCCGCGGGGGTCAGAGGAAGGAACGCAGAGCACGTGTGTGAGAGGGTCCACATTCCTCCTCAACACCCTCCAGCCCCCACCCTCCCCCCAACAGCCCCATCCGGGTGGAACTCTGCCCATCCCCTGCCAAACGATGGAATCACGGAATCACAGAATGGCTTGGGTTGGAAGCACCTGAAAGATCAGCTCGTTCCAACCCTGCTTGCCGTGGGCAGGGACACCTTCCACTAGCCCAGCTTGCTCCAACCTGCCCTTGAACACTTGCAAGGATGGGGCAGCCACAGCTTCTCTGGGCAACCTGTGCCAGGGCCTCCCCACCCTCACAGGGAACAATTTCTTCCCAATATCCCATCTAACCCTGGCCTCTGGCAGTTTGAAGCCATTCCCCCTTGTCCTGTCCCTCCAGGCCCTTGTCCAAAGTCCCTCTCCAGCTCTCCTGGAGCCCCTTCAGGTAGAGCTTCTCTGGGCAGCCTGTGCCAGTGTCACCCCCTGACCAATGTTCCTGTGCCCATAAACACACCTCAGTCACAGTCCTGACCTGTCCTACGACACACCCCACACTGCAGAGCATCCAGACAGGTGTTGGAGGAGCACGGGAGTTCAAGCACCAGCCTTTGGGGGTCTGGAGCAGTTTGTGCCAGCCCTTCTCCAGCCCTGCACCCTCATACTGACCAGGAGTGACTCCTCTGCTCCAGAAACGCGCACACTGACTGCAGCTGCAGAGGGAATGCAGGGTGTAGAGGTTCAGAAAGTGTTGATCCATCGTTTCCAAGTGCTTTGGTAGTATTAACTAATTGTTCCTCATTAATTAGCCCATCTGGGCAGCATGTGGAATAGTGTGCATGCAGGAAAGGTCATTTCCACCAGGTGCCCATACACCTTGTCTCTGTTGTGGAGACAACAATCCCAGAGCAGGGAAGCAGTGGGGTGGAGAGAGAAGAGCCTGTGGACATCACCCACTGCTCCCCCTCAACTGGAGAGAGTCCTGCCTGTGGGATGAGGTGACTCCACCACAGAGCAGGGATACCCAAGCTGATTTTCCCTCCTGAGATGCACAAGAAGTGTCAGAGAAGATGGGAGGAGAGCCCCAGTGACCGCTCCCCATCCCCAGGGTGCCCAGGTTGGTGGGAAGGCAATGGGAACCCGCTGGAAAACCACAGCCGAGCTGTAATCCAGCACACTTGGCTATTTAATGCTGCTTATTGCAGCCCTCAATTCTCCATCTCCCTGCAAGACAAATGTGATCACTGCTCCGTGTGCTTCACTAGCCTTCCCAGCAACATTCAATCCACCACTGAGTTTTGCTGGGGGGCAGGATAAGATTGTGCAGATATAATAACTCCATTCATCACCACCGAGCAGGGGGGGGCAAACAGCGCTTTGTAAATGACTCGGGAAGTTTGGCAGCTCAGATCCCACCAATCTCCCTGACAGGCAATACCAGAGTACCCTGGAGCCCTGGAGCAGCACAGCCGGGGGAGCCAGAGCCAGCACCACCGTGCCAGCAGGGATTCTGCCACCCCACGGAGCACCAGCCCAGATAATGCCCATGGGAGATGATGAGGGGAAGGCTCTCACTGCCTTGAGTCTCCCAGGAGAAACACTCAGAGCAGTGGGAGAACAAGCCGGGGGGGTTCATACCCCAGCCATGAGCTCCCAGGGGAGACCCTTCTGCAGTTTTCCATAGATTTGGGGAGATCTGCACTCGGAGTCAGAGGTTCATAGAAAAGCTTGGATTGGAAGAGACTTTAAGGATCATCAATTCCAACCTTCCACTAGCCCAGGTTGCTCCAAGCCCTGTCCAACCTGGCCTTGGACACTTCAGGGATCCAGGGGCAGCCACAGCTTCTCTGGGCAACCTGTGCCAGGGCCTCCCAGGAAAGAATTCCTTCTCAACATCCCATCTATCCCTGCCCTCTGTCATTTGTCCTGGGACTCCAAGTCCTTGTACATACTCTCACTCCATCTTCCTTGTAGGTTCCCTTCAGATTCCTGGACCCTGTGTCCCCGTGGATGTGTCACCTACGGCAAACCTGAGCACCAAAGGCTTTTGGTGCCTTCCCAACACACCCACACACACAAACACGCCACATTGGCACACACTCAACCTGGCACTGGGCAGTGTATCCCTCCTGTTCTCTCCTGCCTTAAATAAATATCTTTCACTGGCCAAAATATAAAAGAAAACAATGGGTATTTTGAAAAAAAAAGGTGCAGACACAGAGGGCAGCTCCAGCTCCATTCCACACTGCCTCCTCAGTGCCTCCATACCTGGGAACTGCAATCCTGCTGCTGACACATGGCTTTAATTCAGCAGCTGTATCAGCCCTAACTCCCTAATTCCCATGGCCATCCTACAACCTTTCCTGCACCCCACACTGGAGATTCCTGGCTTGCATGTTCTGCAGAGACACCACTGAAGGACAGGGCTCAGTGTCCTCCCGAACACACTGCCCTGGGAATTCAGTTTTTAACTAAATTTTTGGCCTACACGTTTTTTAATTTTTTTGTACTGGTTTTGCAAATTTTTAATGACCACATTTGTACAGAAGGAGCCCTTTGAAAGCCACTGTTTTGGTGAGGGCTTGTTGCTGTCTGGGCTTTTCATTAGCAGCCTGGAATGTGTGAAAGAAAATCCAAGGGGCTGACTTTGTCTTTCTCGACACAAAACATCCTTCCCAGAGCTTAATAGAAATTTGAGTAAGGCACTTGCTGCCAAGGATACAAAAAAAAATTGATTTAGTGTGTTCAAATTCACCCATTCTTTTCTGCAAAATATTTTCCAGGGTGAAATTCCCTGCATTTGTTTTCAGCAGACTTTGCAGGAATGTGTTAAGATGCTTCTCAGTAGAACAGTGATTACAAATGTTCATTTTCAGGATTAAAAAAAAAAAAAAACAACAACCAAAAGACCGGGTTCCTATGATTATTTTCATTTCACAAAGAATTAGGAAACCATTGCAGCTTCCTACACAGCCCCCTACGGTGTGAGTATCTCTCCCCAAGATCCTTAGTGCACCCAGTCTGGTTTAAAGTCAGAATAAATAAATAAATAAGCGGATGACACAAATAATTATCAAAATGCCTTCGAGCAGTCTGTATTTCAAGAGAGTAATGAAGTCAGGTGTGCATTGTACTCTGTCAAACCCAACAACTCACTTTTAGTATTCCTGCAGTGCTCTCCTCCAAGGAAGCACTATATTTACTTATATATTACTATATAGGCACTATATTTACTTATATATTTCCTCTGCTTTTCATATTTCAAGGGAATGGCATTACAGGTACATCATGTTAGAGGATGGAGAAGCATCTCCCAGGACATGCAGGTCAAGCCTTGGTGGGTTCCTCTCATCCTGGGAGTGCATGGTGAGGGTCTTCTGCTCAAGAGTGTCCCAGCAAGGACAGCCCAGGTGTTTGGATCAGCTTCCCCACCTTTTACATGTTAGAGGAGCTACAAAGAGAGTAGAGAGAAGAGGTTTTCAGGTACAGGAAAAGGAATTGGCAAATTCTTCCCACAAGCCACTGAAAAGTCACACAATCCCTGAGTGGTTCGGGTTGGAAGGGCCCACAGTGGCTCATCTGGTCCCACCTCCCTGCTCCAGCAGGGCCATCCCAGAGCACATGGCACAGGGTTGTGTCCACACAGCTCTGCAAGATCTCCAGTCAGGAGACTCCACACCCTCTCTGCTCTCTCTCCAGGGCTGGGTCACTGCCCAGCAAAGAAGTTCTTCCTCCTGTCCAGCTGCAACTTCCTGGGCATCAGTTCCTGCCCGTTCCTCTTGGGCCATTGCTGGGCCCCCCGAGCAGAGCCTGCTCCAGCCTCTGCCCCCTCCCTGCAGCCCCTGACACCCCCTGGGGAGGGCCCCTCTCAGGCTCTGCTCTGGAGGCTGAACAGCCCCAGCTCCCTCAGCCTTTGCTGCTCCCAGAGCTGCTCCATCCCTTGGGCATCTCCGCAGCCTGTGCTGGCCCCGCTGCAGGAGCTCCCTGGCCCTGCTGTGCTGAGGAGCCCGAGCTGGGCCCAGCCCTGCAGATGTGCCTGCCCAGGGCTGGGCAGAGGGGCAGGATCCCCTCCCTGCCCTGCTCCAAGGCTCTTCCTGATGCCTCCAGGATCCCATTTATTGTTGCTGTTCTTCCCTGTACTGGAATTGGAGTGAATTCCTCACAAAGGGCATGAATTAGGATGAGGAGTGTGATGCTCCTCCCAGGTAAGACCTTCCATAGCAGAAAGTGCTGGAAGCCCTCACCCTTCTGCTCCATGATGGATTGGGGTTGCAAACAGCTTGGACAAAGGTTCTGGGAAGAAAGCTCACAGAGCCTGTGGCTGGTCTGGACTGGGCAGAATGGAATGAAGAGCTCAACAGCAGGCAGGGCAGGAGCCAAGCTCCAGGAAATCCACACAGAAATGGTAGAAGTGGCCACAGGACGTGCAGAAACATCATGTAAAGGCTTGTCCATAAGCCATGAACAACTGGGAATGCCACATAAACCCCCATATCCTGTGAGCACCGTTGGAAAACAGCAGGATACAAGGGTCATTAGACCAAAATTCAAGGACTTTTGGCAGGGAAACTTCATTTTTTAAGAAAACTTTACATTTTTATTGCTACATGGAGTGTACTGAGTGCATTTATTGTTTGAAATAGGGGAGCACTTCCCCAGGGGCTGGGGTCTGTCCTGAGCACACTGACAGATGCTGGGAACATCACTCTCATCCCTGTCCTGGAGTCCTGGAGCAATGCAAAAGCAGAGCCCAGGCTAAGGAGAAGTGACCTGGGACCACCATGGGGGCAAAAATAAGGGCCTGAGGGTGGTGTGATACCCAGGATCAACCTGGGGTTGACTCCATTCAGCCTTTGCAATTATTGTTCCTCTCTCCTCTTCCAGATGCAGCCTCACTGGAGCTGTGGATGGTTCATGGATGGAGCCAGAGCAGCCTGGCAAATACCTCCATGTGGAGATCTGGGCCACCAGTGGGGTCCTCAGCAGCAAGGAACCTGTCCAAGGCTTCTACAAACTCCAGAGAGGAAAACAACCATCAACTGGAAAACAGCCTTGTCTCTCTGCTGGGGAGGATGCAAATCTCAGAGCCTGCACTGCTGTGTTCTGCCAGTGACCTGATGAAGCACAGGCAGAGCTGTGTTTCTGACTGTGGCTGGAGGAACATTTTCATAATGCTGGTCTGCAGCTCCAGGGGTTACACTGGGATGCAAAGGAAGGACGGACTGTCCTCCTGAAAGTGGCACTGAAAAATGTGCTTTCCTGAGGGACAGCGTTTGTATTCCGTGTTTGGTGGGAAACAACAGCCCAGAGGCTGCTTTGGTGAGCCATTCATCAGGTCAGGGTGCCTTGGGACAGCAGTGAGGGTGCAGGAGGGTGGCCAGCACCTTCCCAGGCACATCCCACTCTGGAGGGAGCTGGGACCATTGTGCCAGTGAGGTGCCAGGAGAAGTGGGAGCAGTAAGGGGGTAAACACAGCTGAGAACAGAAGCCCCCAGCCCCAGGCAGGTAAATGTGGGGACACAGAGCTCCAGTGGACAGTGAAAGGTGTGTGTCTGACCCCATACCCTGGGGTAGGGGGGTTATTTGTCAGCCAGGTGTCAGGAAACCAAGGCAGCTGAGAAGGTTGCACAGGTGACTAAAGAGGGTGAACATTCATGTGATGACAGTGAGGGTTCTGTAGGAAATGATCTTTTGATCAAATTTTACTTAATGAAACTGGATAGAAACATTTATCTGTTTGATTGAGGAGTGTAACAGAGAGAGAGCTAATTACTTATGGCAACCTGAGGCTTAAAAACCAGCCAGAAAGTCGGTGTTTGAAATGCTGCTGTCACTGGCCTGGCTGCTCCAGGAAAAGCCATGGCAATTCCACTGACCCCATCCTTGGGGAAGGACATTTGTCCATCCCTGAGCTCCAGGAAACCGGAGCCATGTCTAGTTCCCACTCTCATCTGCTGAACTGCAGGAGGGCTCAGATTTACAAAACTTGAGCTTCCCCACAGATTCCAGCAAGAGAAACACGGGAGCTGAGAGCGGACACCAAAATGAACTTCTTATTTTAATTTTTTAAAGACTTCTATACTTAGAAGTCTCTTGTTGGACCTCAAAGTGGACCTGTTACTCTCTGCTCTTTAGATGATTTATTAATTACAGGCAGAGTTACGGCAGAGCTGCAGTTCCCTCAGTCCTGGTGATTTGTGTGAGACTGGAAAAAACTTCACCCTTTGCAGAAATAAACCCCATATGCACAACCAAAAAAAAGGGAATGTCGTCCTTAAAAGACTACACACACCCAGACACACACACAAACACAAATATCTATTCATATATATAAATATATATAGCTTGTGGTGATGTGTCTCATGCTTCAGGACTGAATCTATTTTTATGCTTTCACAAATGACCATGGAAGAGTATTTCAAATGAATCTGGAAGAATAACATCCTTTTGTTCCCAAGAACAGATATAGACAAAATGGACTTGGCTGAAAAATAAAATAAGACTTTGAAAGAAGGAGACAGAAGAAAGTTACTTGAATAACTACAGACTTAGACCTTTTTGTCACCTCACGGGGTATTTCTCCAGTTGGGAGAAAGAGCTCTGGATTCCCATCTTAGGAAGGATGTAAAGAACAATATAAAATCTCCTTCAAATTCTGAATGAAAAGAGGCCTTTGATGCTGTTTTGGAAGCAGTTAAATGCTGTGAACTTTTCTAGAGATGTGTTAATTATGGAAAACTCACTTCTGGCCACACGGATGCTCAGCCATGGAAGATATTTTAGTTACAGCAGGAGCAGACACACCAAAACTCCAATCCACACATGGGTTCTTATCCTCTTTCTTAAAATTAATGGTTTGGGTTGGAAGGGACCTTGAAGATCATCCAGTTCCACCCCCTGCCATGGGCAGGGACACCTCCCACTAGCCCAGGGTGCTCCAAGCCCTGTCCAACCTGGCCTTGGACACTTCCAGGGATCCAGGGGCAGCCACAGCTTCTCTGGGCAACCTGGGCCAGGGCCTCCCCACCCTCACAGGGAAGAATTTCTTCCCAATATCCCAACTAACCCTGCCCTCTGGCAGTTTGAAGCCATTGCCCCTTGTCCTGGCACTCCAGGCCCTTGGAAATAGTCTCTCTCCATTTTTCTTGTAGCCACAATCAGGTCACCCTAAAGCTTCTCCAGGCTGAACAATTCCAACTCTCCCAGCCTTTCCTCCCGGCAGAGCTGCTCCATCCCCCTGATTGTCTTGGTGCCTCCTCTGGACTCTCTCCAGCAGCTCCATGTCCTCCCTGGGTGGTGGGATGAACACAATGGCAGGGATTGTGTCCTGTACAAATATTTGTGGTGCTCATGGTGTGACACGAACACCAAACAGGCTGAAAGAAGCAAAGGCTTGGGTTAGAGAATGTTTTTGGTGGCTTTCTTGCATTGTTAACCACCAGTGTGATCTGTACCCCCCGACAGCCTCGACTGGGTGCGGGCTGGGCCTCAGCTCCTCCAGCTCAGGGCACCTCTGCACATCCCCAGCTCAGGCCCTGCTGCTCCAGTTTCATCTGAAGAAACCACTTCAGACAATGCATCTTTGTTTTGGAGGAATTCAATTTAAATTCCCAAAGAAATTTAATGAAACTCTATAAAAGACAGCACAGAGCCCACGAGCCCACGCTCCGAGTGCCTTCGGAGCAGAACATCCATCTTTTCAAATCTCAGGTATTACAAACTGAGAGGAGGTTTTTGTGAGAAAGATGCCTTGACTTGAAGCAGGTCTTGAACAAACAAGGTCACAGCCTGACCTAAGCAAAGATTCAGAAATTCAGTTACTAACCAACAAAGCTGCAAAAACCCAGAATATTTATATGCGAGATCCGAAGTCAGGATCTGAAATTCCTTTTCAAGAACATCAGCAGGAGGAGGACCAAATAAAAGCTGTCACTGTTATTTTTCTTGTTGTCATTATACGGTTACAAGTGAAAGCAGAGTGGGGCTTTTGCATGTGAGGATATAATACAATCTGGAGGTGTTGTTGAAGAGAGAGAAAAGAATCAGCAGAAGGGGAGGTGAGGAAAACGAGGGGAAAGTTACATAAAACTGCAAAGTTGAAACCATTTGGAGCAATCTCTGCTCTGTGGGGACCAGGGACAGCAGCCAGGGAATGGCTGGAGCTGTGTCAGGGCAGGCTCAGGTTGGATCTCAGCAAAAGGTTCTTCCCCCAGAGGCTGGTTGGGCACTGCCCAGGCTCCCCAGGGCAGTAGGCACAGCCCCAAGGCTGCCAGAGCTGCAGGAGGGTTTGGCTGATCCTCTGGGGCACAGGGGGTGACTCTTGGGGATGGACCTGTGCAGGGCTGAGGGTTGGACTGGATGATCCCTGTGTGTCCCTTCCAGCTCAGCACATTCTGGGATCCTGTGAATACAGTTATCAGGAATCTGCAAAGCCATGAGGGTGGGAAGGACTGAGCTGCTGTTCTTGGTGACATCCACGTGGTCCATGTCACATGGAGAGAGCTTGCCCCAGTGTGGAAATCCTCACAGAGCCTTGTCAGGCACCATGTCCAGCTTGGGTTGAATTTCTGACTTCCTCCAGGGGATGATGAAGAGGATGGGAGCCCCTGTCAGGTGCCCTCAACCTGTCTGAGCTCCAGGAGCTTCCCAGCTGCTGGATCTAGCTGAGGTTTTCCAGTGCAGCACCAAAACTAAGGGGAAAGGTGAGGGCTTTTCCCTCCAGGACAACATTTCTTGAAGCCTAAAATGCTGATTCCACCCTCACTGCCAGCTGCAAGGTGGGGCAAATCCCAGTGCTTCTCAGCGAGAATATCTGCTCTGGTGACACCAGGCAAAGGGACAAGTGTTGTCCCACTCAGGACGGGGTTGTGGGTGCTCACCCCTCACCCAGTGTCTGGCATTAGGGCAGCAGCAGAGAGAAAAACCAGAGTCAAACCACAGGAGTGCAGAGCGTGGCTGAGCCGTGGGGCAGAAGGGAAAAGCACCACACGAGAAATTGATTCCATTAAAAAGTAATCTCGAATTTAATAAAAGTTTTGATTTGATTATAGCGAGAGAACCGCAGGGCAGGGGAGGGAGCGCGGGGAGAGCTGGGGGGAGGCACCGGGGAGGGGGAGAGCAGCTCTCAGGGCTGGCTGAGCGTCCAGAACGGCTCTGCCAGCCCCCCTGGGCACACAGCTTTCCTGGCCTGGCCCTGGCATCTCTTCTCCTACCTCCATCCCCCTCTGCTCCTGCCTCCATCCCCCCCTCCCTGTGCTGAGCTCCTCTGTCCCCACTGCGGGACTCAGGCACGACAGGGCAATGCAGCTGGGGAGCTCGTCCAAATAAAGGCAGCATTTATGGAATCAATGCCTCAACGTGCCTGGATGGATGCAGAGAAGCCCTTAATCATCCCAGAAAACGCTGTTGCTTTTCTGAAGGCTCTTGGCACAGCCTCTCTGGGCAAACCCACTGCTCTGCTCCAACCTGGCTGCTCCAGCAAGGCAGCAGCAGCCCCACCTCCCCCTACATATGAGTTCTGTCTTCCCCTAAAAATGAGACCCACCTCCCCATAAAACTGAGTCCCACTTTTTCCTAAACATTAGTCCTACTCGCCCCTAAATATGAATTCTACCTTTCCCTGAAGATGAGTCCCACCTCCCCCTAAAGATGAGTCCTACCTGCCCTTAAAGATGAACCCCACCTTCCCCTAAAGATGAGTCCTACCTGCCCTTAAAGATAAACCCCACCTCCCACTAAAGATGAGTCTCACTTTACCCTAAACATGAATTTGACCTTTCCCTAAATATGAGTTCTACCTCACCCAAAAGATGAATCCCACTTGCCCCTAAACATGAGTTCTATCTCTCCTTAAAGATGAGTCTCATCTGCCCCTAAAAATGAGCCCTACCTGCCCCTAAAGGTGAGTTCTATCTTCCCCTAAAGATGAGTCCCACCTCCCCTCTGCGTGTCAGAGCTGCCAGAGGGGCAGGCAGGCTCAGTGGTTTGGGGCAGCCCAGACACCAGAAGGATCTGCCCACAGCAGGACCAGCAGGTGCTGAGATACACCAGGGGGCTGTTGGTGGAGCCCAAGTGCCAGGAAGGACCTGGAAAGGAGCTGGAAAAGCTCATCATTTCAGTGGCCTCAGCTATGACACATCTGCAGCCTTTAAAATTTGTCCTTGCCCTTAAAGACTATTGGGTCCAGGAGCATCCCCTTCCTGTGTCTCCAGTGGGGAGACAACTCCTGGCCACAGTGTGTCCTGTCCTGGTCAGCTGGGGACACCCTGGGGGCACAGTGGGCAGGGATGTGCCAGGGTGGCACCAGCAGAAGGCTGATGGGGGGTATGGGATGGGTGGATCCCACCTGGGGGTGATCCAGACCCAACATTCTCATAGGGGATGCAAAAGGTTCCCCTGATTTTTGCTGGAGCACAGCCCGAGGGGGCAGAGGAGCACCAGGGTGGGGAGATGCTCTTTTGCTTCCTCACTAGTGCTGAGCCAAAGTGGAATGAAGGAAAACTTGTTTGTTCCCAGAGAGGTTTTTCTGGCGTGTTCAGTTAGACACCAAAGGCCACGATTCTGCTGTGTAAAATATATAAATACAAATCATTTGGCGTGTTGGAACCTGTCCTGCCAACCCAAATCCCGCCAAAAAGGAATAACTGGGTCTGTGAGTCGACATCCACGCTGAAATCAGTGTTCCCTCTCTGGTTTCCCTGTTCCTATGGATAAGGTTGGCAGCTGGGTGGCTGCCAGTGCCTTGACACTAAATGCACATGAAGGATCTCTGTGCATTTATAACGTTTTTATAGGTAAAGATGTCCCTTTAAGTGCAGGTGACAGGCAGTGGCTGTTAGTGCAGACACACCTATGGAAAGGAGGGAAGAGAAAATAATTAATATAGCACCAATTATCTGGGCTTTAGCTCTTAATCTGAGCCATTGTGTTGTTTGAAAGTATGTGGTTAGGGAAGCAAAGAACAAAAGAGGAAGATAGCGAAGTGTTAGGACTAAAAGCAATCTGATAATAGGAATTAAAAGGGATCTAATGCTGGTGTAAGGCCCACAGCTAAATGGGAATGATAAAATTGATGGTAGTGTTGCTGAAAAGTTAAATATGTTCCAAAAATATTTCTGCTTAGTAATTAAAAAAAGCCAAAAGGACAGTATATTGCAAGTTTACAGAGCTAATGAGGTATTTTTCATTCTAAACTGTAACTACGGTAGTTATTAAATTGTATTATTGAGTCAAATGCATTTAAATTAGAGATGCTGTGCAAGGGGCTTACAAATGTTTTGGAGAAACTCCTGGGGAACTTGTGGCTTAATAATAAGTACTGTGATAATGTGGAATACTGAGAAAGCTACAGAGGATGGAGAGAAGGGATCTCTGGGCAGAACAAGGAACAGAATGAAATTGCTGAAGTTATTTTGCTGTTCCTACATAAAATAGCAGGACAGCTGGTAAAAATACAGGTAATAATTAATTGAGAACATTATTAGAACAGTGTATTAGGGGCACTCAGCAGGTTTTTCTGAGTGTTCCTGGTGAGGTCTTGTAAATCAGGGAGGATAACTCTGGCAGTGGCTTTCTTGGGTACCTCAGTCATCTGATGTGTTATGAGGCTGGGGGAACAGGAGGATGGGTGACTGCAAGGGGCCACCAAGCTCAGGCAGCTCCGAAATAGAAATTAAATCCAGGGGTTCAGAGGAACATCCCCGAGCTTCACAAGCCACAGATAATCTTCCAAGATGCTTTAATGCACTTAACTCCAGGTCTAAAACACCAAATGCTGCAAAACCCAATGACTCAGAGGTAGAAAGCTGGAGAGGCTCTGAATGTGTCACTGTTTGGGGTCCTGCAACAGGAGGGTGTTTGCCCAATAAAAACAGGCAGGTGCCCTTTGATAGTGGAATTCTATCTTACAGAAGAAGGTGGAAAATGGAAAGGCATCCCTATGATACTTGCTTTAAGGAAAAACTCCTTCTTGATCCCAAACCTGGTGATCAGGTGAATCCTGGACATTAGAGCCAGATGCATCTTCCCATGCCAGACCCACCTGTGGCTGCTTGCTGATGTTATACAAGAAAAAAACAAACCCAAACCCCAAGTTACACAACAAGGGGCAGAAATAATAAATCTTCCTGATCCCTGAGACCTCAGGATCATACATAGCCTAGTGTGGAATACTAAATACACCACCTCTCAGATACACCAAGGTGTCCACTCAACCCCTCGCAATGAATCCAGAGGTTCAAGGGGAACATCCTGGAGCTTCACAAGCCACAGATAATCTTCCAAGGTGCTTTAATGCACTTAACTCCAGGTCTAAAATACCAAATGCTGCAAAACCCATCAGAGGTAGAAAGCTGGAGAGGCTCTGAATGTGTCAAAAAAAGGGATTCCTTGGTTTAAGCAAAAACTCCTTCTTGATCCCAGACAGGTTAATCCTGGACACAGGAGCAAGGTGCATCTTTCCATGCCAAATCCACCCTTGCCTGTGGCTTCTTGCTGATGTTACAGAAGAAAAAAACAAACCCAAATCCTAAGGGGCAGAAATAAAAATTCTTCCTGATTCCTGAGACCTCAGGATCATATATAGTCCAGTGTGGAATACTAAATCCATCCCCTGTGTCCCCTGTTTGATATACCCAGGAGGTGGCCACTCAACCCCTCAGGATCAATCCAGGGGTTCAGAGGAACATCCTGGAGCTCCACAAGGCACAGATACTTTAATATACTGAACTCCAAGCTGAAAATACCAAATTCTACAAAGCCCAGTGAGTCAGAGGTAGAAAGCAGGAGAGCCTGGGGTGTGTCAGTGCTGGGGGCTCCTGCAGCAAGAGGGGATTTGCCCAATAAAACCTCCCCTGGCAGCTTGTCATCATTTCGTGTCTGGAGGAGGAGAAGGGTTGGTGTGGCATGTACTGAGGTGTCTGGGTGGATGGGTTGGGGGCTGAGCAGATCTCAGTGCTGGGAGCTGAGCTGGTGTGTGACAGCCCTGGTGTGTGGCCACAGCACCCTCGGAGGGAGGTGGGTGCCTCACCTGCTGCCAGGGTTGGTCTTACCACGAAATCAGGGAGAGGGAATTCAAAAGCTCATTGCTCTGTGCTGGCAGAGGAGGAGCTGGTCACTGCCTGTTCATCACCCCAGGTTTTCTCCTCCTTGGTCTCCAGCTCAGTGCTGCTCTCAGAGCTAACCCACCACCCTGAGCGGGGGAGAGGAGCTGTTTGTGAACTCCAGCTCTTTAATTGTTACATTTTGAGCAGGACTCAGTGTTTGAAGAGGGCTAGAAACCAAAGCTGGCCTGTGGGTGCAAGCTGAGGGTGAGAGCTGGTCCTTCACATGCTGGGCCACCTCTGCTCCAGCCCTGAGAGCCATCAGAGGTGCTGCCAAAGCAGCACAGCTCCTTTTAAAGTCATGGGGTTGTGGGGTTTTGGCATCAGTTCCCAATTCTACCCCTTTTTTTCCTTTTTTTTAAATTTGTTTTTCTCAGATAGCTGGGGCACAAATGTTCTCAGCTTTGTACAATGGATTCTTAGAGGGCTTTGAAGTAAATCCTCATCTGGATGGATTTGCATTTTATTCTTCTGCTTGTGGCTGAGTCACTGAAACTGTAAACTGTGGTCACCAAAAACATGCTTCTGTGGTTCTGTTTTTGTCTGTGAAGATGATACCTGCTTTAGAATTAGAGATGGCACTCTTTACACTAAGTGACAGCTCATAATAATGATGATTTCTGTGGTTACTGAAGCCCTGGCAGCCTGAGAGCTCAGAGATGAGCAGGACAGCAGGGTCTGGGCTCATGGATGTGGCTGGTCCAGCAATTGGGCTCCATGTTTGGACAGAATTGGGTTTGGTTATGTCTCAGCAAGAGCTAAGATTGTCCTCAGAAAATCAAAGGGCTGTTCTAGAGAAGGAACAGGTCAGCCCCTGGGGACAGCTCTGCCTGATGGGTCCAGAGAGCCACAGGGATTTGGAGCAGCTCTGCTGGGGGGAAAGGCTGGGAGAGTTGGGATTGTTCAGCCTGGAGAAGGGAAGCTTTGGGGTGACTCAACTGTGGCCTTCCAGGACCTGAAGGAGCTGACAGGAAAGATGGAGAGAGACTATTGACAAGGGCCTGGAGTGCCAGGACAAGGGGAATGGCTTCCCACTGCCAGAGGGCAGGGTTAGATGGGATATTGGGAAGAAATTCTTCCCTGTGAGGGTGGGGAGGCCCTGGCCCAGGTTGCCCAGAGAAGCTGTGGCTGCCCCTGGATCCCTGGGAGTGTCCAAGGCCAGGCTGGACGGGGCTTGGAGCAACCTGGGCTGGTGGAAGGTGTCCCTGTTCATGGCAAGGGGTGGAACTGGATGTTTTTCATGGTCCCTTCCAACCCAAACCATTCTGTGACCTTTTTGGACCTTCAAATTCTTTATATACAAACTTTCCCACCACTGTGTGTGCTCCACAGAAGCCTTTTGGACCACAATTTCCTCTCACATCTCCTCTCCTTAGCTCCTTCAGGCAATAAGTATGATTGGTTGCTGAGCTGGGACCTCTCAAGACAGGTGGAGGAGTTGAAATTCAGATGTGCATGAGCTGTGAGTAACAAATGCCTTTAGTAAGTGACAATTAAGTCTTGGCACGGCCCCAAAAGGCAGAGAGGAGGACGGGCTGCACGTCACAAGCTGGTTCCAATGGTGAAGGAGCTGGGTAGGAGCACATCCCACCTCTGGTCTCACCCCCAAGGGTGGTGATCAGGAAGTCCCACATTCTGCTGAGGCTGGGATTTCCATGGAGCATCTCCATGAGCTTGCACCCTTCTCCCAACACCCTTTGTGCACAGATGGAGCTGCCCTGGTCCTTGGCACACCCAGTTTACTGCACCCATCCTTGCACCCACGTGCCAGTGCTGTGCCTGTGCAGAGCAGCAGCTCTGAGCCCAGGAAAAGGCTCTTGTTTTGAGGGGGGTGAATTTTTCTTCCTATTTTCCACTACCTTTTGAGTCCTGGGGAAATGTGATGTTTTATCAGGCACTGATTTTGCTGCTGCAGCAAAATCCTTGCTGCTACTCACTTCTGTGCCACGCTGTCACAACACCTCTTTGGACCTGAGTTTTTTTTTTTATTCATTATTGATCATGGGAAATTGTTTCTAGAAGAGGGATGTAATTTATTTATTACTAAGTCTTCCAGTGGAGCGTGATTTGTGCTGAAGTCCTTTTCCCTGAATTGTGCTTTGGCACATATGATAAGACTCTGGAAGTAGGACAGCTTTGATGCTGAAGAGTCACTCTTAACATCCCAAATATGCTGTACCCTCCCTTCTGTGCTTCATTTTTGCTGGTGCCAGAGGCTCCCATCCCTTCCTTTGGAAACCTCAGCTGGCAATAGGTAGGGCCTCAAGCATTTTGGACCCGCTCATATCATATCACATCAATATCATTACCCTTGATAAGCTCACAGGAAATATTTTAGGCAGAATAAACTTTTTATGGAAGGAAACAAGCAAATGAAATTATATGTACATAGTAAAGGCTGTTTGCTGGCCAATAAATAGATATTTTTAAGGGCAGAGTGTGGTGTGTTATTCTGTTTGTCAGAACTATCCCTGACTTCATGCTTCAAAATATTTTTGTGTGTCAGTTGTTTATCCTCACTGTGAACTGAGGGACAGTGGGTTGAGATGGAAAAAGGGATTTAGGTACTCCCAGCTGACCAATATTCCCTGACATCCCCTCCTCTGAGAGCGTCCACAGGAGCCTATTCCAGCTACAGACATTACGAGCTCCAATGATTGTCTGGGTGGAAGGGGAAAAGATCCTAAAACTGGAGTTATAATCTGTAACACCAGCAAAGCTTTCCTGCTCTGGCATTGATCATATATTTTTTTACACAGGGGAATGCCATCCTTTTCATTTCTTCTGCTCTCCCTCTCTTATGATTTACTTTCTTCCCCTCCATAAAAGCCTGAAGTGTCCTCTTGCACTTCTGCTGCTTTTGTACCCAGGATTTTAGTGGGAACATTTGAAGAATAAATAGTGACCAAGGAGCACATTCTTTTTTATTACAGCCATTGTCTCTGCATATGCAATGGTGAATTAACTCCACTTCTACAGCTCTCTCGATTTTTATGTATCAGTGGAGGGAACCTGAGGCTGTAAAGCTTGTTTGGTCCTGTCCACATTTGTGTTCTTAAATATGTAAAGGCACCCCAGTGCAGCCCATCCTGCTCTTCTCTTTTGGTGCAGCTCTATTTTAGTTTGTGCATTGCTGCTGATTTCCATTTTGTTTAATTTTCTTTAAAAGCGGAAAATCTCCCCAGATCTGCTTCTTTGCTCATTTCTGAGGCTGCCTGTTATTGTTGGGGAGTTATAGCATGACACTGCCTGAATAGGGGCAATTTTCTCCTGCAAACATGTTATCATTACTCTGCCAATACATTTACTGCTTCAGAACCTCTGGGGCAGTGGCTGCTCTGCTCCAGCGAGCACCAGAGATAGACTCTTGTTAGTCCTAAAGCTTTTGCAGGTGCCCTGTCTGGGGGCATTTTGGCAAAACCTGGGTCTACTGAAGAAACATTTTCCCCTTCCTTGAGCTTTTTTGACCTGATCCTAATATATCCCTGGTTTTATAGTTGTGGGATGCTCGAGGATGCACAGACTCGAGCTCAGTGTCTCATTTATTGAGTTACTTTTATGGTAGTACCTTATATCCTTCTGTCTTAATCTCATTTTATGTCTTTTTTTCCTCACCCAGTCTTCATAGCAGGAACTGTCTCTGATATTTAAATGCCCACACACATGATCAGTAGATCTTAAGAGCAATATTTTCCTCTCACCCATGCTGTAAATGCTGGGCCTGGCTCCCTTTACAGGGGAATCTGGCTGATGTGATGCTCACATCGCGTGGGCTCTTTCTCAGTGGCCACAGTAGTAATAAATAGGTTTATTGCTCTTGTCAGAGACATATGTTTTAAGGCCAGCAGGGCCTTTATGATTATTTGGTTGAAGATTATGGATTGCTCAGAGCAGAATTCGAAGCACTGAGTCAAAATTAATAACGTGGAGGGGAGTTTGTGTGATCCGAATACATCACTCGGGGAGACACGGCCCTTCTGGAGGTGTCACTGGAGCCTGGCTTGGCTTCAGCTGTATGAGCAGCCACCTCCCTTCTCTGAGCCCACAGTGCCTTCCTAAACCTGCCAGAGCTGGGGTGGGGGTGGGGGGGATGATATTCCACGTGCTCACAGTTTTCTTTGCACCATGAAAATGTCACACATAATTTGCAGTTTGTATTCCTGCAGCGGCAGGACCTCGGTGTGATGGGGTCTGTCAGCAAACTGGCTAAAATCCCTGAGCCATTCCCTGATTCCCTGCATCCTTCTGGTCCTGCAGACTTCAGATTCTCCTGGAGGAGCTGCTGTTCCCAGAGATGCCGTGTCCAAATGCCACATCTCCCCCAGAAAAGCACATTGCTCAGGGGGTCTTTAAAACCACTCTGCTGCACTTAGGCCCTGCTGAGCTGTGAGGCTGATTATGATGCTCTGCAAAGGGTTGTTTCACAACTATGATTTTCCAATTACTTAAATCACCTGGAACTGAGAAATAAACCAGAGCTCCCTGTTATTTCTTTTTTTTATTCTGTTTGTTTTGAGCAGAGCTTTAGGCCCTGTTTTGATTCCTCCACAGAGCACTTACCTGATGCCAAGTCACTCTTCCCACCCACTCTTCCATTGCAGGTGGCCTTCAGTTTAAATTTAGGGCATTACTGAAGGTATCTAAGTGTCTGAACTGCTGCTGAAATGACCACAGTAAGGTCCACAGGGCACACAGACACATCAGGAAGATAAATTTCAGGCCATAATCTCCAGCTCAAACACATCTTTTGTGTATGGGCTGTATTTCTCCTGTGGAAAGTGAGGGGGATGTTCTTAAAACCTGCCAGATCAATTTTTTGGGGAGGTCAGAGCCAGAGGCTCAGTAAAGTGACCCAAAGGCACAACCCACAACAGCATCCCTGCCCACTCCAGGCTGCTGGGACACAGATCCTGAGCTGCCCAGAGCTTTGAGGTGGATCTGCCCAGACCTCTCTCTTGTTGAAAAGAAGACCCAACCCAAACATTAGGTCGAAAACACACGAAGGGATTGAAAGGAAGCAGATCAGGCAGAAGAGAATGTTTAAGAGGCTTATGAACAGCTCTTCCCCTGCTCAGGATGTCTTTGAGGCAGATTCTTGCTTCCACACTTGGTTTAGGCAGATGATTCATGGATATCGGGGTTGCAGCAAACTCTGCACAGCCCCTTCTCATCCCAGATCTTCCCTTCCCACTTTTTGCCAGGTCTGGCTCCTTGACCCCTGTCCCTGTGGGCTCTCTGACACTGATTGGGTTTGCAGGTCCCCAGCCTTGCAGCCCAACCCTGATCCCACCCTGTCCTCCCCAGCACCTTCTGCCTAGAGCAGGGATTTGCCCTCTCTCCACCATATCCCCCCTGACCCAAACTCCTCTCAGGAAGGGGTGACAGCTGTGAATGTGACTTTTCCACACAAAATGCTTCACACAGGTCCTGCAATAGCAGAGGGTGGTGGGTGTGCAGTGGGTAAATTCCCATGACAACTATAAATTGCCTTTAGTGGATAAGGAGACAAGACTGGATAAGGATTTAATACAAAGCAGCTCAAATCTGTTTGAGATAGGGAGCCTAGTTATCTGAATTTGATAATTACCAGCCCTTTTATAGTACACACTCATAAAAGGCAGCTGGAAGTTGGAATTACCTTTCCAGAGCATTTCACCATATTGTTGCTTCTGTGAGAACAATATGTTATAAACCACATACCAGTTAAGTTGTTTTAATTAACCAATTATCTATTCAAAGTTTCTTGTAGCTCTCTTTATCTCTGTTCTTTAGCTACAGTACAATATGGAAATTAGAGTAAATTAAAGCACTTTATTAGACAAAATAGCATTAACAAAGAAAATAAGAAGTTACAGTGTACAAAACACGGACCACCCAACCATGAGTGCAACATGTAAAATGACAAGTGTAACTCTGGTTAAAACAGATGGATAGAAGGAATTAAATCAGTTCTAAGGAATTAAATCAGCTGCATAGCCAGGGTGAGCTGTACCTACAATCTGCAGGTAGGACAGGGACTTTTGGAGAGATGCAGAGCCCTCCCCAGCACTGTGTGGGCTCATTGCTGTCCCCAGGAGACCCTCTGTGCCTGTACACGCTGTCCCACCTCAGCCTGGCACTGAAAGTGGGACCAGGACTGAGGGGATTCAAAGCTGTGCCACCAATTTGTATCCAAGTGCCCCTAAAGCCGCGGTTCCTCCCCAGAGGGACTAAATCTGCAGGTCCTGCAAATGTAATAAAAGCAGCCAGGAGAGCCAACCCTGTCCTGGGGCATCAGGGAGGGGATTGTCCTGCTCTGCCCTGCCCTGGGGTGGCCTCACCTCAACATTGGGGCAGTTTGGGGGAACACAATGGAAGGAAGAGATTGAGCCATTAGAGAGTGTCCAAAGGAGGCAATGGAGATGGGGAAGGGCCTTGATTTGAAGCCATGGGAGAACACTGAGGGCACTTGGTGTGTTCAGCTGGAGCAGAGGAGACTGAGGGGAGACCTCAGTGCAGTTCCAAGTGCCTGGGCAGGGGCAGAGGAGGGGCAGGGACTGAGCTCTGCTCTGGGGGGGACCAGGGACAGCAGCCAGGGAATGGCTGGAGCTGTGTCAGGGCAGGCTCAGGTTGGATCTCAGGCAAAGGTTCTTCCCCCAGAGGCTGGTTGGGCACTGCCCAGGCTCTCCAGGGCAGTGGGCACAGCCCCAAGGCTGCCAGAGCTGCAGGAGGGTTTGGCTGATCCTCTGGGGCACAGGGGGTGACTCTTGGGAATGGGCCTGTGCAGGGCCAGGAGTTGGACTGGATGATCCTTGTGGGTCCCTTCCAGCTCAGCATATTCTGGGATTCTGTAACTCCGTACCAGACCCGGCATCCTCTGTGTGCTCCCAAACCATGGCTGAAGAATCACCCATCTCTTCACTCCACACTTCCCGAAATAACCCTGTTCTCAGAGCACTCAGGGGGGCACAGGGCAAACCCCATCCTTGCCTGAGGGCACAAACACATTCTGTGCCCCTGGGAAGTTTGTTATTCCCAGGATAAGCTATTTAGCAGCAAGCTCAGAAACAGTGCTTAATAAAGCACCTAGCACCAGAGTGGGCAACAGGACTGAAGATCTGCCTCTCTCCAGGGCTTTCCTCCTGGCTCGGGGTTCTTGTGGGATAACCCACCAGCAGCCAGGACTTCTTGGCCACACAGTCAGGGTTCAGCATGTTCACAGCACAACCACTGTGTCCCCAGGCTGTGACTTCTTGTGAAAGCAGGTTTTTGACACTGAGAGTCATAGAACCATGGAATCAACTGAGTTGGAAAAAACCTCCGAGATCATCAAGTCCAACCCTTGATCCAACCCCGCCGTGCTTCCCAAACCATGGCACTGATGCCACATCCAGTCTCACCTTCAACACCTCCAGGGACGGTGACTCCACTCCCTCCCTGGGCAGCCCATTCCAATGCTTGATTACCCTCTCTGTAAAGAATTTCTTCCTAATATCCAACCTAACCCTCCCCTGGCACAGCTGAAGACCCAGCCCTCTTGTCCTACTGCTGGTTCCTGGGAGAAGAGACCAACCCCCACCTGGCTACAACCTCCTGTCAGGGAGTTGCAGAGAGTGAGGAGGTCTCCCCTGAGCCTCCTCTTCTCCAGGCTGAGCCCCCCCAGCTCCCTCAGCCTCTCCTCACAGCACTTGTGCTCCACTCCCTTCCCCAGCCTCGCTGCTCTTCTCTGCACCTGCTCCAGCCCCTCCATGTCCTTCCTGAGCTGAGGGTCCAGAGCTGGACACAGCACTCCAGGTGTGGCCTCACCAGTGCTGAGTCCAGGCCAACAATCACTTCCCTGCTCCTGCTGCCACACTCTTCCTGAGCCAGGCCAGGATCCATTGGCCTTCTTGGCCACCTGGGTACACTCTGGCTCCTGTTCAGCTTCCTGTCCATCCCCACTCCCATCTCCCTTTCTGCCTGGCTGCTCTCCAGCTACTCTGTCCTCAACCCGTGGGGCTGCCGGGGGTTGTTGTGACCAAAGTGCAGGACCCGGCCCTTGGCCTGCTTGAACCTCATCCCGTTGGAATCAGCCCATGGATCCAGCTTGGCCAGGTCCCTCTGCAGAGCCCTCCTGCCTTCCAGCACATCAACACACCCCCCAGCTTGGTGTCATCTACAAATTTGCTGATGGTGGACTCAATCCTCTCATTTAAATCATCAACAAAGATATTAAACAGAACTGGGCCCAACACTAATCCCTGGGGACATCACTGGTGACCAGATCCCAACTGGATGCAGCCCCATCCACCAGCATTCTCTGAACAGGTACACTAAGCAGGCAACAACTATGAAGAGATAAAAGCAGGCAAACTGAGGATGTGATCTCTCCAGGTTTGCAGGTCCTTCTCCACATCAGAATTGCTCCCTCCCAGCAGCAGCTCCTCTCCTTGTAAATCAAGGGCAGCATTAAAACCTGAAGTCCCTCGCAAGGCTTTAACTAAGGTGTGTGCTTTCAGAGAAGCATTTGGACACAAAGAGTCGTCTTGTCACTTGGGTAAACAAGACACAACTATCAGGCTCAGTTTGGGGCTTATCAATTGGAACCAGCATGAAAGTGAGTTCTCCTCTCCAGCTTGCAGTCACAGTGACTGGTTTCTCCAGATAAACCAAGAGTGCATTCAAGTATTTTCTTTCAAAGTGATATGAAAGTCACATTGTTGTTGCTCCACATCTCACGAGGCAGTTCCCTAAATAGGATTTCAGAGGAAGTTGTGGGGATGCTCGTCCTGGATGGGGTTTAAGGCATTACCAGGTGGATTGATGGCTTCCCCAGCTTTCACTGGGATGTTTTGTGCTCCAGGGACAGCAAAGAGCAAGGGCTTTTGTCAGCCTCTCCTGGGCAATGCCTGTTATTCCTGACACTTGAGAGTGATCCGAGGGGTTAAAATGAGGAAATGCCCACCTGGGATCCATCCTCTCTTGGTCCTTCCCAGGAAGGGAATAAAGCACGTGCTGCATTTTGGCTGCTCTGTGTTTCTGGGAATGTGAAAGGAGATACATCCTACCATCTGGGTAAGACAGCTCCAGCCATCTCTGACCTCTAGTTAATTGTACAGCTCCAGGTTATCCTGGAATGGCTGTTAATTGAGGCACTGACCAATAATGATCTGTGCAAGGTGCAGCCTCGATGACCTGGGACATCCTTCAGACACGGGGACAGGTCCAGGATCTCCATTTCAAAGCCATAACAAGGTTCCCTGATTATTGTTTCCCAGTTTGCAGGGATCCTGGAGCTGAGTCTGCCCTGCTGCCCCTTCACCTGCCTGTTAGACTCAAATTGTTATTAGGGGTGGAACAGGAACATCTCTTCTGTGGAGCTACAGATTTGCCGTTAGTCTGATTACAGCCTTTACAGCCTAATCAAAATATAACAAACAGTTATTATCCAGTTACAACAATACCAGCACTTGGAATTAATATGGAAAATATCGTTAATAATGTAGCCATAAAACCCCTGGTATCTGTCTCAGGTTATGATCACCCTTCTGCTGTTCCCAAGCCTGGTGGCACCGGTGCTCCTGGAGTAGAAAATGAGTCTGGGTGTCAAATGGAGGGATGGTAGCTCAGGAACATCACCAGGATGAGCTCAAGGTGGCTGCAAGAGCCCCTTCCCTGAGGTTCTTGGAGTCACCTTCACACAAAAGCCCCCTGAGGTTGAATTATTATATTTGTTGGTTGGTATGGAATTACCGCAGAGGTTTGATGGACCCTCTGGTAGCATTTGATTTGGCAAGGCCAGGTTGGATGGGGCTTGGATCAACCTAGGATGGTGGAAGGTGTCCCTTCCCATGGCAGGGGGTGGAATGAGACAGTTTTAAAGTCCCTTCCAACCCAAACCAGTCTGATTCTGTGATTTGCAGAGTTAAGCTGAAACCAGTCAGGCAACATCAACGGATCACTGGTGACTGCAGCCCAAACCAGCTCATGGACCAAGCTGAGCCCAGCAACTCGCAGACATTCCCAGACATTCCCAGACCCTGCATAGCAAAAAACGTGTTGGAAAAGCCTGCATTTGGCCATTTCTGTAGCAAAAGTACAAGTCACATTTTTTTATTGGAAAGCTCATTGCAGTAAACCAGCCCTTTTACTGTGCCATGAATATCCAATGCTGCTTTGAATATTGGTCCTTATGTTAATAATAATATAATATTTTTGTTCTGCTTAACATTTTATTGCTCATATTTAATAGGTTATATATTAAAATTAATATAAGCACTTTATTTTCCTGCCCTTTTATGAGTTCTCAACCATTGGAGCCAGCTAGTCTTTAGAAGATATTTTTCCTATCAAAACGCTGTTTTGCTAAAAATGAAGCTTTAAACTGGAGTAGAGCTCTTTAAATGCTGTGAGGATTTAATCAAGGAAAGCCACAATGATGACTTTGGGGTTCCAAAATAACCTTTTCTACAATAACTTTTTATTTGTGGCCAACAATAACACAAAGATATTTTTTATACCGAAACCGTATCAGGATGATTTGTTGCAGATGGTTTAATCCAGTCCACATTTTGGCTTTTAAATATGACAAGTGCTGATGTTTTAAAGGTGCAAAGACATGATGGGAACTGCCTTTTGTCTGAAGTTCTCCAGCCTTTGGGCCTTGAGTTTGCAGCATTAGTTGATGCTCCACAGGGACCCAGCTCGAGCAATACAAGATAATTGTGAAATCTGAAAGGGCTCCCTTATGTCTCTGCTCTTCCCCTCCTGCTCTAAAGGCTGCAAGAGGGATTAGCTGTGACTCTGCACCAGAATTGTCATCAGCTCCCTGATTTTATTGCTGGAAAATTACATAGTCTAGAGCTCCTCTGCTCGGGATCACAAAAACTTCCAAAAAAGCATGAGAAGTGGGACAGAAAGACCTGTTTGTAGCTATTTCAGAGCAGAGGGGTGAGAGCTTGTTTTAATAACATATTGCAAGTGCTCACACTACCCAAGCATCTGCTAACTGCCCTCCATTTTAGGGAAAAAATAATGGACTTTTTCCAGGGAGAAGTGCATGTTTATAACTGCAGGCAATAATTAGAAGCTGGTGATTCAAGGTACTGCAGGAGGAGCAGGGAAAAAATCAAACCTGTGGGGAAAAAGAGCTGAAAACTGCTCCAATGCTTGTTCTAGGAAAAATTTAATCTTCCTGAAATGGATCCAGGCTGAGCTTTTCCCACCTCTAGAGAGACACCACAGGGCTGTCTTAAGCCAGTGTCTGTTCCCCGTGACTCATCCTGCCCTGCTCCCACCTGGACCAGGTGGATAAACGAGCCTGTTGGGCAGCAGCTCAATTTGTGGTGACTTTTCCTTGTCTCCTTGGCAGCTGAAAGAGGTGGGTGCACACAGGGACCCCCACCCAGCCCCTCTCAGAAAGAAAGGGCTCTTAGAAATCACAGGATATTTGGAGCTGGAAGGGATCCACCACGGTCATCAACTCGTAAGGGGTGGGTTTCCAGACAAAGACATTCATGCTTTGTCTCCACCATGAATGTGGGAGACCCCTGGGATGGAGACCCCAAAACCTTGCTGGGTGGATCCCCACCTCCCTGTTTTCTCCCACAGGTCACTCAGTCCCCAGGAACAAGGCTGCTCTTGGCCTGTTCCTGTCTGCCAGGCACTTCCAGCCTTCCCTCTCCTCCCACAGCAACACGTTCACAAGTTTCCTACAAACTTTTAATAGCTGATCCAAATAGCCTGGCAGGAAGGTTTCTGAACAAGCAGCCAGGCTTGACCAGCACTATTAAACAGTGATTTTATCCATGTTCACACAGGTGTTGGAGGAGGGAATGGAAAGTACGTAGCAAAAAGACCCCAGATTTTTACTTTTTACTTTACAGGAGTTTTAGATTAAAGAGGGTTGTGGAAGCTGGTGGGACAAATGAGATGGGAGCTGGTGAGAGATAGCAGGGAGGATTAGTGGGAACTCAGCAATAATGCAGAGCAGGTCTGAGGTGGGAACTGTCACCCAGTAAGTTGGGGAGAGCACACCTGACACTAAGGTTGGGGAAGGATTAGCCTAGAGATAATCTCTTTTCTACATGAGCAGTGCTGGCCACTGTCTGTTTTGCATATCAGTGTGGTGGTAACATCCACTGTTCCACTCTGCACCTGGAAATTCCCTTTTCTTTACTTTTTCTCCAGTGATGTGGAGCAACTCAGCAAAATCCTGCCTGGTAAATCTGTGAAGAAATCCAGGTAAGAACATTAATTCTGTATTTCTCCTCCTCATCAGATCACTGCCCTTTAAGTACACTCATAAACTCATTTTGTTCTTGCATTTCTTTGCAATATCTACAGAGAGAGGCACTTAGGCAAAACTATTTCTTTTTTCCTGTGCACTTCTCCATTGCACTGTTATCATTTGCACATTAAAAAAGTGTTTGTCCCCCGTTTCTCTTTGTATTTCACCTTCACGCTTTGAAGGAATTTCTTCAGTCCTCTCTTTGCTCAAGAATATTCTTGTTTTGGGAAGAGTTCTTGCTAATCCTGAAGAGGTGCCGACCTCTTTTCTGTACCTATTCTTCTCTGGCTGCCCCTCCTTGACCTGGCTGGGCAGAGCAGACAAGTCACTCTAGGTTGTCTATTAACTGCTCAAACTCATTTAGGGCTGATTAAACAGCTCTAAAGAGCTGCACAGTTTTTCTCAAGGAAAGTCTGCCTTTCCCAAACTGTTTTGCCTTTGACTGTAACATCTGTGACAAGCAGAGCCATTTCCTAAGGAACACCAAGATGTGCTCCAGACCCCTCGATGCCTCCAGGCTTGCTCATGGCTTTGAGCACAGGGACCTACTTCTGTGGTGATGTAGCTTCTTTAAAAAGCACTAAAATACACCAGAGAAGATGCAGAGTGCTGGCATGGGCAGATGATTGGAGGTTTAGAGTGCCTACAGTCCCTGCTGAGTGCTGGCAGGGTGACTCAGTGCTGGACTGGGTGAGGATGACTAACCTGGAAAGCCATGAGTGATCTGCTCACTGCTGTGGTAGGAACTGCTCATGAGAGTCAGGCCAGCCTTTGATCTTACTGAGAAGGTATTTGCTCTTTGGTAGGTTGATTTTTTTTTTTTTTTAGGCTTTGTGTATCCAAACAGCTCAAGGCAAAGCTGGGTCCTGGAGCCGGGTCATGCTGTGGTTGGGTGGGTGACCCAACATCCTGTGTCCACCAGCATAAATCTGCTGCAGAGAAGGTGGCACTGGCATTGCTCCTCCACACCTACAGCCCCCACAGAAAGCTGCCTTCTACTGGCAAGCCTTGGTTGACCTGCCTTATGGCCCCAAGACCATAATTCCCATAATTCTGCAAGGACACGTCCCCACGCTTTAGGGTTGGCAGTTGTGTGCACAACACAGGCATACCCCAAAAATAAAAGTGGTTTTACCAGTACCCATGATCTCTGTGTTCATCCTGGTGGACCTTCTAAGTCTCACCCCTCTGCTCTGCCCGGGGCATGGTCACAGTGGTGACAGGACAAGGTGTCCCTGCAGAGTCTGACCATGGAGACTCTTGGCTGGGTTGGTTTTCAGTGCAGAAGTTTTGTAATTAACGGCTGGGAAACTTGATTATCAAGGGTATTTAAAGGTGCTGCTTTGGGTTTCCAGGAACAATATGACCAAAGAGTCATATTGTGTGGTCCCTTTTCCCAGATCCCCCTTTGGGTTGTCCCTTCGTGAAGGGGGTGGGAGGGCAGAAAAACCACGTGATAAATGGAGAGCAATGAGGTTTGTAGGTACAGTCACAGCTCCGTGGCCATGCCTTGACATCAAACCTTTAGTTTTCCACCTCTCCCGGGGTGTTCCTTCAGCAGGGGCTGCAGGAGGCCCCTCAGAGCTCTCCATGTGCAGGTATCAATGTGGGATTCCCGAAGTCTCACCTCCTGGAGCACGACGGGCACAACGAGCACGACACCAGCCTTTTTCTTTCCCTGGCACTTCCCCCTGCAGGCTGCCCTGACAAGCTGGAGGACAGGAACTATTTTGGGTGGTGAAAGGCTGCCTTGACACATTCCTGCAGAGAGCCTCCCCCAGCACCCCTGGAACTGTCGGAAAGAAGCCGCTAATTAGCCCAGCTCCTCGTGTGCAGCCGGGAGCGGGAAGGGTGGCTCTGAGCAGCTCTGCTCCAGCACTGACAGCTCCAGCTTTGCTTTTGTCCTGCCTTGTTTTTATTGAAACTTTGCGTAGATGTGAAAAATGCAAAAATTAGAGGCTGTTATGTGATTGATTTCTGGGCGCAGGGGCCTTTCCTCCTTGCCTGGAAGGTCTGGCAGGTATTATTTAAAGAGCTAATGAATGTTAATGGGCACATTATTTGCAAATCTTGAAGTGGAATATTAGATCAGGGCTCCTGTGTGTCATGGTAATCAGCTTTCCCTCGCTCGCTCTGGCTCGGGGGGGAACACCCTGCAGTTGCTTTGTTGTACGCTTTGCAGATTAATATCCTTTTCCCAATCCAGCAGCTTTTCTCTGGGTGTTTCAGTGAAAGAAGCAGATGGCTCACATGCTGCTATTTGATGCCTGACCAAGGGATTGTCCTGCTCAAAACCACCCTGCTGGGACCACAAAGAGAGTTTCCTGCTTTTTCCTGTCCTGAGAAGGAGGAAAAGGTGTTTGGAGGAGGCAGGGAAGGGCTGGACGGGCTTGTCCATCCCACGGCGGCAGCCTCCCTGTGATGGAGAGCAGCATCTGCTCTGCTCAGTGCCTGGCACAGCCCACATGGACCCTCCTCTGGCTGTGGGAACACCGAGGTGCAGCTCTCACAAAGAGCACCTTGCAGGACTCCCTGCTGCTGCTCCAAGCTGCCTTTTCTCCAGTGCTTCCCAAATTTAACTTGTCTGCCACGACTCTCCACTACCCCACCTCCATCCATGTCCTCCAGCTGCCCACATGGATCTAGAGATGGGGTGGGGCCAGTCCAGATGTCCAGCCAGGTTGGTGACCCACCAGCTCACACTCTCCTGGATATTGAGCTGCTGCTGAACACCACAGGCAAGGCCTGAGTCTTTCCCACTGTGTTTTTGACAAGAACACACATAAAGGTTCAACTTCTGACCTTCCCATGGCTTCTGGACACATGCGGATCCAGGACTGCTGCCCCTCTCAGTTGTGGCTCACAGTGCCTGGCAGATCTCTCCATAGCACACACATGGTTTCCTTTAGGAAGCCAAAATAAATAAAAGGAATAAATCACAGGTGGTGACTTCCCAAATGTCTTTGCTGGAGCCTTTCCTGAGCACCAAAGAACCAAAGCTGCTGCCCAGCAAGAAGCAGCACCTTGGAGGTGCCCAGAGATGGTGCTGCTCCTTGTGTGCAAAGAGAGTCATGAAAGGGATGATTTGGGAGCCTGGACAATGTCTGGGTGACACCAAATTGTGCTTTAGGTGTTACCCCTGCCCAGTGCTGCTCACAGGGAGCTCCAGGGAGTGTGCTGTGGGAGCTGCTGCCCCAAGGGAGGGATGGGGGAAGGCAGGCACTGCACTACCACAGGAGATCAGCAGTTTAACGATGAAAGAAGATTCATCATCTGCTTATACATTTCCAGCATCCTTCTGGGTGAAGCAGGAGGGGTCCTGTCTCCAAAGGGGAAGTTTCCTGCTCTGTAGCACCCCTGCTCTGTTGGCTCCATTCTCCTCAGCATCTCCACACCCATCCTCCTCAGCTCTCTGGTGCCAACCTACTTTGTATTAACAGTGACTCAAATGTTAACAGCTGCTTTCCATGTTCATCAAAAAGCAGGTTAATACAAATATATGATTATTGTATGAGCATTGTATAAAAGATACTTGGTTGTGTCTTAAGCTAAAATAACAATATACACTTTTATCCAATCCTGATACGTTTATAAATATATTTAAATGGCTATAAATATTTATAAATAGTTTCTGTAATCTTCTGTAATTAGGCTTTAAGCTCTGTGACAGACAGCATCTGTTTGATCTGCGGGCGCTCTCGGCGTGTGTGTGTGGCAGGTTCTCTAATAAAAGTGTGGAGTCAGGCAGATGCCTCTGAACGGAGCCAGAACACCTTGCTCCTTCCCTTGGGAGAACAGGGATCAGCCTCCTGGATGCAGGAGGAGGTGAGGAAAAGCCAGGCAGAGCTGGGAGTCTGCAGCCTGTGCACGGGGCTGTGGGGGGAGAGCAGGGGGGATGGAAGGAGGATAAGAGGAGAGGAGGAGGGAAAGATGGAGGGATGGACTGGAGGAGAGCAGGGAGGGATGGAAGGACAGACAGGAGGGGAGCAGAAAAGGGTGGACAGGAGGGAAGAAGGGCAGG